>NC_088652.1:17069935-17164935 GCF_964019385.1 Sycon ciliatum
GACAGACAGACAGAAACACACACACACACACACACGCACACACACACATACACACCATCACCACCGAAAACAACAACAAATCATTGTTAATTTCATATCGGAAACCTTGAACCCATTTTCATCAGTGGACTTGTAGAAGAAACGATTGGGCTTGAAAGTGCCATGCGACGGGCAGATCGATGCCATGGCAACACTGATGTTTTGAATCCACTTGGATCATGCTCTGCCACGGCTAGTATAGACTCATGCATTCTTCTTCTTCTTATTATTGTTGTTGTAAAAGTGCATTCCCGCCAGTGTGGCGGGATGGCCAAACATCGCACATGCCATTTAGGACACCATTCAGAGAATGGAGAGAAAGAGAGAAAGAGAGAGAGAGAGAGAGAGAGAGAGAGAGACACGGAGAGAGAGACCCCCGTCCCTTGTTTGGGCGACTCAAATTCACAGTAGGTCAGTGCATCCATCATTAGCAGCTGGATTAAGCCCTACCTGCCAGAGACTCACTCCTCGTACAGAAACAATCCTACATGCATGCCACATACTTGGGCCTACCCACCACCGTATCCTGTACTTCTCTGTGCACAGAGTGGGTCTAGTGTATTCCAGGAGTCGAATTTTCTTGACTCCCGCCACCGTATCCTGTACTTCTCTGTGCGCAGAGCGGGTCTAGTGTATTCCAGGAGTCGATTTTTGTTGACTCCCACCACCGTATCCTGTACTTCTCTATGCGCAGAGGGGGTCTAGTGTATTCCAGGAGTCGAATTTTGTTGACTCCTACCACCGTATCCTGTACTTCTCTGTGTGCAGAGTGGGTCTAGTGTATTCCAGGAGTCGAACTTTGTTGACTCCCACCACCGTATCCTGTACTTCTCTATGCGCAGAGTGGGTCTAGTGTATTCCGGGAGTCGAATTTTGTTGACTCCTTACATGTAACATGGAGGGAGCCGATTCCAAAGAATATTCTGGCGAAATTGAATTTTGTTTTCACCGGAATAAGAGAGTATGTGCGGATGGCAAAATTGCAGATGGCTGATGCAGACACCAGTATGGCATGGGAATTGCCTTTTTACATGGGTCTGGCCAACGTTCCAATATCGTTAATTGTTTTTTTTTATCAACACATTTTAAACAGTCGAGACATTCTACAATTGTGAGTAGCTACATACCGTCGTTAGAGGTCACTTCATCTGTTCACATGGGCAGAGTCATGAAATGTAGAGCAATAGAAAAGCAGCAGAAAACAGAGCAGTGGAATGATCAGAAAACTATCAATCGATTCTTGTTCAACTATTGGTAGAAAGCTGTTGACTGCTTAGCAAACACATTAATCAGGTCTGGTAATCGATTCTTGTTCAACTATTGGTAGAAAGCCGCAGACTGCTTAGCAAATGCATTAATCAGGTCTGGCAATCGATTCTTGTTCAAATGTTGGTAGACTATTGAGGACTACATAAAAATGAATATTTTGATTCGATCTTGGCTATATGGGGTATATGGTGCTCCTCACTGAGACTTGCTGCCATGACTGATCAACAGACACCCCTTACATTATCCTCGTGTCTATTTTCCCGTTCTGTTCAACATGAGGGCGATGCGTACAGGCATTGGCCGATTTCCTGCATTATAATAATATTATAGGTGTATGTAGCGTTCATGTGGGCATTATTCCAAATTCATGGATGTACCGTAAAACCTGTAACTAAAGACCACCGTGACTGGTGACCAGCCTGGTACTACCGACCACTTCGCCAGGCATGGACGGTCTCACGTTCATAATAATTATGGTTGTGCGGCGCAAACCTTTAACTAAGGACCACCTGCCACAAAAGACCGCTTTTTTCTTTCCCTTTTTTACAATGATCACAGCTCACAGGCAAAGACAAAAAATGCATAATGCGAGCATAGTGATGGTGAGGCTTTTTGACCTCAGCCGACCTCAGGTCTCGACGTCATGGGGACATAAAACGCACCAACTCTGGACCCAAAGGGTGGTCGCTAGTCACAGGTCTTACTGTACACCTTTGTATATCTACGATGCTGCTCGATAAAATCCGATCAAGTTAGACAAGTATTCATCCTAGGCCTGCGAACACTGGCCTCCGGACAGTGGTGGGGGGCGCTGACTTGACGAACCCGTTCACTGAGCAGCGCTGAGCAGCACTGGACAATGTCATTCGCAGGCTTTCGGCGGAGGAAAATGGCATGTCTCTACCCAGAGTCCTTTGTCTCCTGATGCCAGCCTGGAAGCATGAATACCTGAATAGAGATGCACTGGATTTTCTTCCACTAGACCGTGTGTGTATGTGAAAGCTCTGGAGTACTGACCAGTCAGTACCGTCATTAAGCGCTCTGACTTGTTGTCAAGGCCACCTTGTGTGCTGCAAGACCAGATATTTTACCGTCAATTAAAGTCAACGATCTCCGGATTTTTGTGGGTTAGCGAGGTGAAATTCTGACGAATTCCGCCTCAAAACCGGCAAATGACAGTACATGCACATAGTTTTCTACATAACGACTTCAAAATTATAACGGGTTTTTTTAATTTGTTAAATCGTTAGATACGCGAGAGCTTGGAAGCTCAGGGCCCTACGCTATGCTTTTTTGCCTTGATGACCTAGACAAAAAAAGCATAGGGATGTTATAAATTCTTATAAGTTTCTACTTTTTGTTTTTAGACATAACCTGGGATTCGAACCCGCACTATCGCCCTGCATGCATCCCCGATACACTTCGCATACATACTAATTCTTCCAAGTTGCTTCACGTTATGATCTTGTATTTGAAAGCCCTATTTGAATATGCATTGTGGCCAGCCGTCTTTGATTGTACGGTACGGTACGGGATAGGTACGGGACAGGTACAGTCGAGGGTAATAACACACCGTCTACCGCCTTGATGACGGCAAAAAAAGAAAAGGGATGTTATAAATTTTCAATTTACCTTTTTTTTTCAGGCATCACATGGGATTCGAACCCGCACTATCGCCCTACATGCATTCCGCCATACACTTCGCATTCATACTTATTCTTCCAAGTTTCTTCACGTTATGATCTTGCGTTTGAAAGCCCTATTTGAATATTGCGGCCAGCTGTATGTGGCCAGCTGTGTTTGATGGTACGGTACGGTACGGGACAGATACGGGATAGCGCCAGGCGTGACACAAACACACAAACAAACAAACACCAAATTAAAGCTGTGTGGACCCTGGCTAGTGCCAGACGTTACTGAAGTAACGTCTTCTGCATAGCTACGGGAATAAATGTTCATTAAGGTTCCTGGTCTTACGGTATATCGTTAGAGTTCATTTTGATCAGTAGAATTGCTCAAGATGGGGAACCTTAAACCACTTGTCTGCGGCACACTCCCTCTTATTGTCATCAGTTTTAATCTCAGAAAAGCCCATTGACACGTCTATCCCTGTTCTTAGCTCCTTCTCCACTGCCGTGTCGTTCTCGCGCACAGTACTGTCGGGCGCCGAAGAGCGGAGCGCCGAAGACCGACCAGCCTAGAAATTCACCAAGCGCAGCATACTATTGTGTACACAGTGCCTCAACTATGTATAGACGATAATACACTTAAAATTAATAAGAATGATTTAGGCTAGGAGGCTGATACCCAGGTTCTTCAAGGACCAACAATACTGTGTTCAATATCTAGTTACTACGGACTGTACCGGCGGAGGAATTGCTCCGGTGAATATCTCCGAGTTCATGGCAGGCACCACATCTTCGTCTGCAAGCACATTGCAACCCAGGAAACATCAGTAGTAAGGTTAATCATACTGGGTGAGAGTGCCAGCACAGTACGCTGTACAGCAAATTCACAAGTCATGAAGCTCTGGGCCATTCTACCTTAAAATTTGAACCGATTTTAGACACAAATCTATTCTTTTGATTTGGGCTATTTGGGTTGCTTGCTTGTAAATCCACGGTGATAATTGGGCGTGCTAAACCTGGCAGTGTTTCATAAATTCTGACTGAAATCCAACTTCCTTCTAGGTTCACTCCCCATAGTCAAGAATTGGAAGGGAAGTGCCCAAGCCCATTCTCCCAGGTCAGAAGTGTTTTTAGAGAAGGAGGCAGGGGAGGGGGAGTTCTTAGACAGGAGGGGGGGGGGGGGGCGCAGCACCATTCTCTCACACCGATAGGCAATACCCTAGCGTGAATCTTACATACCAGCTGGTTCTTCCAAGCCATTAACCTTTATCCTCCCATTGTTCCCATATGGGAACAGGTCTTCACCAGCATTGTCTGTAAAAAAACCAGAATGAGTCAGCAAAAACCCCAAATAGGACAAAACACTGATACAGTGAAGTGGACAGTCCTGACCTGAATCAATCGATTTTGCTCTTTAAATGGTGGCGAAAAAAGTCACTCCGCCTCCCACATGGAAGTTAATTAGAAGCCACATTTTGCAGAGAGTCATCTCAATGGAGAGCATTATAGGAGGGTGCATTCTTTTAACTTCATTTTTTCACATTTCAAATCCACAACCTCTCTTTCCGAGGCTGCATTGATAATGTAACAAAGTGCAAATGCACTTCATGCTTCCCACTCCAGGATTATTATTTTTTTCTCCCTGCCTTGCCGTGGTTGGCTAACACCCTCTCTCTTTGTATTGGCCGGTGTTCTCACTGTGCTATGAGATACTGTAATAAATAAATATAATAATAAATAAATTAAGAACTGGAAGAAGACAAGGCTTTAGGGCTGTACACCGGTATGCAAGAGAAAATATCTTAGATCAAAAATGCACCACTAGTCTTGGAAGAGTGTTTACTGCGCCAGGTCTGCTGTGGGTTTTTTACACCTTGCATACAATGCATGGAACATTTGAGAAAAACGTATTGCTTGCGCCATGCATACAGTTAACTTTGCGTATAACGACACTCAGCGGGGTATCAGAAAAGTGGCCTTACTCGCGAAGTGTCGTTATACCCAAAGTCTCATTATATGTATTACAGTTAGATGGGACTTTGCGCTGGACATGGAAATTCTGTCGTTATTCGCGAATTGTCGTTATATCTGCAGTCTTTATTAGTGAAGTTGACCGTATCGACTTACCAGGTACACCATTAGGTGGTGGCAAGTTGTCCAGCAAGTCAGCAACAGAAATCTCTGTGTAGACAATGTACAGGGGAGGTAGAAACAGTGCAGAACATAGATCACCATGTCACTTCAACGGCTCAAACAGTGCTCACACAGTGCTCAAAAACCCGTGCTTTCATAGCTCAAACAGTGCTCAATACCCGCTTTTCCACTGGTAAAACAAGCCCTGGAGTTCTGACCGGTCAGCATATGCATTGAGCCCTCCGACCTGTGTTCGAGGCAACCCCTGTTCACACCCCCAGTGTTCCATTTGGTCAATACAATTGCTCGAAGAGCCTGCCCATGCACATACGCGCCTGCACATACCAGGGGCGGGAGTGGATGGCTCCAAGATCCTGGCTGGACCTTCGCCAGAAGATAGCGGGGCTTGTTCTGAGAAAAGAAAAAGGAAAGAAACAGACAATAAATAAGATAAATTGTGCACTCATAACAAACAGCAAAAATGAAAAAAGTCAAGTTCCATAACGTTTTCTTGTGACTGTCATCAGTGGAACGCCGTCACATAAAAATGTAATAACTAAAACACACACTTATATACATGTAGCTAATATGGTTTCAGGTAGAAATACAGCAGCTAACAAGTACAAAAAGCGAAGTTTGCACCTTTGCAATGTGTGAATATAGTGTATGTGAGAAAGGTAGTGGCAGATGAATGTGATACTGTGTGAATGAATGTAATGGTGCGTGTGTATTACTTGAAGAGTGTGAGTGATACAACGTTTTCTTTCTGTTTACATAGCACAGGGTCACGAGTACGAATATACACAGCTTCCAACACCTGCAATTGCTTGAAGAAACGTGCGCAACGAATAACACTAAACCAGGAATCGTCAAACACCTTACGACATTCTGGACTGGACACCAAATGCTTGTACACTGCAGACTTCCTCTTGTCAACAGTAGTGATGAGGAGGAGTTTGATGTTGACAAGAGGAAGTCTGCAGTGTACAAGCATTTGGTGTCCAGTCCAGAATGTCGTAAGGTGTTTGACGATTCCTGGTTTAGTGTTATTCGTTGCGCACGTTTCTTCAAGCAATTGCAGGTGTTGGAAGCTGTGTATATTCGTACTCGTGACCCTGTGCTATGTAAACAGAAAGAAAACGTTGTATCACTCACACTCTTCAAGTAATACACACGCACCATTACATTCATTCACACAGTATCACATTCATCTGCCACTACCTTTCTCACATACACTATATTCACACATTGCAAAGGTGCAAACTTTGCTTTTTGTACTTGTTAGCTGCTGTATTTCTACCTGAAACCATATTAGCTACATGTATATAAGTGTGTGTTTTAGTTATTACATTTTTATGTGACGGCGTTCCACTGATGACAGTCACAAGAAAACGTTATGGAACTTGACTTTTTTTCATTTTTGCTGTTTGTTATGAGTGCACAATTTATCTTATTTATTGCCATTTTACGACTATTGTCTCCTCGTCGATTGTTTGAAAGAAACAGAACGTACACAATTGGAACAAAAGGCAAGTGAACAGAATTGTTTATCGAAAGATTTCGTGAACGAAAATTAGTACTTATATAGTAGTGAGAACACATGTACATACCGAAGGAGGTGGTAGATGGCTGCAAGTTGCCTCCAAGACCTTCGCCGGAGGAAAGTGGTGATTCTTCTGGGAAAAGCAGAGCAAGCAGAAACTAGTAAGTTGACAACAAAGCCGATTGGTCGACTGATTCACTTCATTTGGAACAACAGACGTTTATCATGCAAGTGTCCATTCCCAATGCGTACTGAATTCCAAGATTTTTGTAATCAGGCTCTGTCAAGTGCGTGAAGAATTGCTACCCGCAGTCAAGGATCATCTTCACCCAGTGAATACGTAGCATTGTCCAGCAAAGTAATGGAAATTAGTTAGCTTGAAGTGAACGTTTGCCTTGTCAATGTGCTTCCTAACAAGGTTCGAGTGCATTGCATGGCAGTGGGACTGTACGTGCCGTATAATAATCATCATCATCATAACAATAACAGCTCGCATGCACCTCATGGGTGAGACCACCCATTGGGCCAACGCATCTGTCGGTAAAAGAGTTAGAGAAATAGAAACGAGAATTACATGTACACCCCCATCCCCTCCATTCTGTTATTGCAAGGAAAACTGTGCATGGCATATAAGATTAGACATGCATCACTGCTCGACACCGTACATGGCTCCAGCAGGAAAAAGGAACATGATTGGACACTTCCTACTCACCCACTCTCTCGCACACGTTCACGGTGAAGCGAGACTCCCGATGCTGGTTGCCGGCCGAGGCTCTGACGCAGTGCTTCAAGCCGTTTTACGCCATCCCGATGCTGGGAATCGTGATGAAGAAATCCTTGCCCCCGGTTACCCTCCGCGAGCGGACAGCGGCATGAGCAAATTGTGGTACCTGAACGGCCAGCGGTGAACTGGAGCGTGCTTCGCACGTGAACTCGACACTGGTTCCTTCTTGGACGCAGTCCTCAAGCTCACTGATGCCGGCGCATAGCAACGTCAGAGAACCTGACGGTAACGGACAACACACAATCAAAGTATAGTCTGTACAACCATGCCACATTCCAAAGCAGAACACCAACATGTGTAAAAGTGTATAGAAACTTACATGCAATTGTCCCCCATGCAAATGTACACAAAAATGCATTTAAATATCTAAAAATAATACTACGAACTTAGAATGTGTGTATTGAGCAGGGAGTGGTGCTTTCTTGCAGATTTGCCGAGTGAAAGGTGCGACGTGCTCCTCGTGTGCTCCGGATGACAGTCGTGAGTCAGTCAAGTGTCAAGTTTGGCAAGAAGCGTGTGTTCGGACTTCCTAGTTTGAACAATCAACTTCATAAAATTAATAAATGTACACAAATGTTTTGGTCCAAAGCAGAGAGGACTGTTCTGCTCAAAGTGGTAGCACGGTTGGATAGCCTGCAAGTACAGTATGCACAAGAGCATCGTCTTTGATTGACAAGCGACAGGCATTCGGGTAACTGTGAGCTGAGACACACCAGTGAGAGGTGGCCACTACATCATTATTGTAAAGCATCCAACGCCAATGTGCGAACTATGAACTGTGGTTAATTTAAATTGAACTCAGATAATGAGCCAGTATTAAAATGTAAAAATAGAAGGAGAAAACACAGGGCGTTGAATATCTCAGTAGCCTGTCAGGTTGGTGGCCTGTTATTGCACGTTCTGGCTGCTTATTATCTTGTTACAGTCGTGGATAGTTGCTTCACAACTCGTTTCCATGCGATTTCTTTTTCTATTTTACTGTAGTTAGTTAACTTTTTTTTAATGACAGAGGTATAGCTCAGCTGATGGAGTCGTCACCGAAACATTCAGTGTATTGCCGGAGTAGGGTGTTGCTCGAAGGTTTGCCACGTGCAAGGTTCGACATGTTCCGAGTGGGCTCCGATGGCAGACTTTGAGTCGGTTATGTGTCAGTAAGCAATTCCTCGGCAACAAGCTTGAGCTCTTGGTGGGAGCAACGAGCTACTTCTCACTTCGCTAGCACTAGCGACTTCAATCACGTGACCAAAAGGCAGAAATCCTTCGTCGCACAAATGTATGATGCAGGCAATGGCGTGCATGGAACAATTTTTCTCTCGACGTTCTGCCCCTGCCTACACGTTATTCATGTGCCCAGCACCTTCGATTTTTTCATGATGGGCAAGCATACAAGTCATGAATAGCTTTCCAAAGGTGCTTCACATGTTATGAGTCACCGATCTTTTGGTATATCGCTCAATGTTTTTAGTTTTCAAAGCAATTTTCAGCATCTTAGCTACCTTGCCCATCAGTGACCGAGTCACCATCGGGTTTAGAGTCCTTGAATTAGTTTAGATAGGTTCATGGTAAGCTTCTCCTCCGTGGCAGTTTTTAGCAGTTTGAAGAATTTGTGCGCAGCGGCTGAAATCGGCTACGGAGTGCACTATTTGAGGGGCTCTGCGTGACGGAGCGAGCAGACCTTTGGCGTGTAAATCCGCTACTGTTCTCCATATCAAGATTATGGAGGTGCTTGAGCAGGAGGTGGATATTTCAATCCATTGAAGCAGAGCACATCCTGTCTAACATCTAAACGTACGGTGGTGTCTCCATCACCCTCCAAGAACACCAAAAACCCGCATATCGCGCATACATTCACTGTGTATGCATGATATTCATGAGGTCCGAGAAGCCCACTTTTGTGCCATCGCTCTGCATACGATTGCATCATGCCCTCTGACAATTGCGTACGAACTTTGTGGCCTCATAACTCCAGTCTGGGACAGGATATACCCATGAACATTTCCGTGTGGGTTCTGCAGAGGTTTCTCTTTCCAGTCGTGTAATTTGCTGGCCCGAATTCCAATTTTTGAATTTTGCACTTAAGTCGCTACTAGTACATGTTCTACCAAGCACAGCTTCTGTATAATTATACTAGTAGTAGTACTACAAGTACACCTACCTACACAGGTGGAATCCTGATAATTCGAAAATGGCTTAATCCGAACATACCGCTCAATTTGAAGTTTTTCCAGGACCGCGTACATATTGAGTTGTGGTTTCATGTTTGGATAATTAGAATGTCCGGATAATTAGAAGTTTATTCCTGGCATTTTGAGGTTCGAGTTATCAGGATTTAACCTGTAGAACTCTTGTCTCATGCTACGTATGCCCTTAACGACTTAGTATTACCTGATGGGCTGGGTGCAGCCTGACATTGCGGCAGCACTGCGATAGCAGCCACGCCGAGCAGCACAAGTGACTCCATCAGCCTCGGCTGTGCACAGGGACCATTCGACAACATTCTTGCGGCCTGCTCGAAAAAAGAACAACATTGAGTCAGACAAAACCGAGAAAGTCAGTGTCAATCACTTGAACAATTGGAATTGCACAAGGCAGCAACAGTCGAAAAGCCTTACTTCAATGCTTGACTCTTCTTTGCTTCTGAAACTAAAGCAACAAGCATTGTTCATCTAGCCATCAGCCAGCTCGGCAGCATGTCCTCTCCCTGGTTTTAAGGAAAGGCTACCCGAGCACTATTTCGGGCTTCTGGTTCATATTCTTTTGAAGGTTGAATTTCAATTTTGTCCTCGGTTGTTTCTGATAGCATCTAATGGAGCCCTAGGCACATAACACAGCTCTGTTTCTTCTACGTCAATGAGACGATACAGGAGCTACAAAGAAAGCAGCGGCGCCTAATTAGGAGTCCTTGTCGCAGAGTGCGATACTTGAACCCGCCTGGGGTTACGGACTCTTGCAAATATGGCCGTGATTCTTGTGCATGTACGTGTGCATTTGAGTCTGCATGTAGCGCCGGTTTAGCCTTCAAGGGAAACTGAACGCCAAAAATAAGTATGGCTTATCCGAAGGAGAATTGGGCACTGATTCCGATGAGCTATGTCTCGAGCCGATCAGAGAAGAGGAACTGTATCAAATTTCATAAATAACACCTCCCATATTTGGAAATTGGCCTTGATGACGTGCGTACTGCTTAGCTGTCACCATGCTGTGCATGTTCAGCAGTGTAATTGAATGGAAGAAAACAATTACTTTGGTGTTTTGCAGCTCTGTTTCGTTCCCTGACGGTAACCAAATCTAGATGTAGGAATCTGTTGAGCAGGAGAGTGACACATGTCTTCCCGAAGGCTGTCCAGGCTGCAGTGGTGATGAAGAAGATACGATCATCACCCCGAGATCGATCGTAGCGAATTGGAAAACTCATGGTGAATTTGCTTCCACTCCAAGGCAATGTCGAGGTATGAAGGGTGCTTGTACTGCCTTCCAAAGTGAAGAGGAGATGAACATGGCTTTGCATAGCTGTTGTTCTATGCCAACTTACCTACTCTTGGTGGTACCGTAGTGCTATATTGCAAATTTCGTGGACGAACAACTCCAGTCACGAGTGGCTAGTGAGCAACACTAACAGGTGAGATTTTTCAATTCGACAAAAATTGTTTTTGTTTGAGAACTGACAGTGGCAGTCATTAGACTCAGTAGGTGTCTCTCTGCTGCTTCTTTCCCTTCATCGGTAGGGTTGTGCTTGAAGTAAAAGTAAATAGAAAATGTGGAACAAAAATCTGATCATGTAATTCGAATTTGAACTTCAAAGTATGTGTACATCAAATCACAAAAATGACTGTCAAGGTGGTGCTGTGCATTGAAAAAGACTGGGAGCTGGCAGCAATGGAAAGGGTAGAAACGAAACCAGTAATGCAGAGTATTCATAAGGTAGAGGGAGATGAAAACGGGAGAGGAGTAGTGAGCACTTCAGTTTGAAGTAGTGTCAATAGACAGCATCGTGTTGCATACGTTGTGAATATTGTGTGAATCTAATAATTGTCACGAAATTGATATCCAAAATTATTGTCCCCTGAGTAGTATTATGGTGTTCTCCTGCGTTTACATGCAGAGCCTTGACGTTGCTGGACGAGCGACAATATAAATTACATAAACATGTAGCTCGTGATGTGGGATGACTGCCGTATCGCATTGCCAACGCAAACCCATCCTGTGTCAGTGCAGCCATCCAGCAACTTGAACTCCCCGGACCAGATGCCGCTGCAGCTGAACACCATGCCGATGGAAAGCCAGGAGTTGATAGCGAAGCATTCTGGTCTGCACAGTACAAGGCAAAGAACAATTATGAATTATAATGCATTGTAATCTTTCCCACACTTCTTTGTAAAAACAAACAAACAGTGCCATTATGACAACACTTGATCAAGCATCTTGATGGAGGTATTTTCCATTGTGCTGGCTCAGCATCTGCACCAGGAAGACCATGTACACTTACACGTATCTTGTGTGTGTTCGTGCGTGTGTGTTTGTGTATCTGTATGTGCACACGTGTGTGTGTGGGGGGGGGGGGGGGGGGAGGCACGCACATGTGTATGGGTAGGAGTGTGTGTGTGTGTGGGGGGGGGGGGGTACACGCACATGTGTATGGATGTGCGCGCTGCATGCGTGTGTCTGTGGGATGGGGTAAGGGTGCACGCACATGTGTACATGTGTGTGCGCAATACAGCATGTGTGTATGTGTTCGTTGAGCACAGGGTGTACTCCTGATTACATAAACTTCGTGATCATTGTGATTTCATGTGCTTTGAAGTTGAACTTCGCAATACATGTACTGATGCTTGATTAGATTTATGTTCCACATGTTCTATTTATTTTATTTTACTTCAAGCACTTGTACTATTCAAGCACAACCCTACCGATGAAGGGAAAGAAGCAGCAGAGAGACACCTACTGAGTCTAATGACTGCCACTGTCAGTTCTCAAACAAAAACAATTTTTGTCGAATTGAAAAATCTCACCTGTTAGTGTTGCTCACTAGCCACTAGTGACTAGAGTTGTTCGTCCACGAAATTTGCAATATAGCACTACGGTACCACCAAGAGTAGGTAAGTTGGCATAGAACAACAGCTATGCAAAGCCATGTTCATCTCCTCTTCACTTTGGAAGGCAGTACAAGCACCCTTCATACCTCGACATTGCCTTGGAGTGGAAGCAAATTCACCATGAGTTTTCCAATTCGCTACGATCGATCTCGGGGTGATGATCGTGTCTTCTTCATCACCACTGCAGCCTGGACAGCCTTCGGGAAGACATGTGTCACTCTCCTGCTCAACAGATTCCTACATCTAGATTTGGTTACCGTCAGGGAACGAAACAGAGCTGCAAAACACCAAAGTAATTGTTTTCTTCCATTCAATTACACTGCTGAACATGCACAGCATGGTGACAGCTAAGCAGTACGCACGTCATCAGGGCCAATTTCCAAATATGGGAGGTGTTATTTATGAAATTTGACACAGTTCCTCTTCTCTGATCGGCTCGAGACATAGCTCATCGGAATCAGTGCCCAATTCTCCTTCGGATAAGCTATACTTATTTTTGGCGTTCAGTTTCCCTTTCACTTCAGGGTACATTTTGCAGTGTCGTCTCCTGTAACCCCAAGGGAAATCTGTGCCACAGAATGACAACCGATCGCGTATCGGCCGCGGCGCGGAGTACTGTCTCTGAAGGCTATGTTCCAACTCTAAAATAATAATCTTTTTTTCAGGATTACCCAAAGGCTAACGCCTATCTCTGGGGATCTCCTACTTGTGTATGTACTAGTAGCTTAGTTAAGGATGCGAGAGAAAGTGCGCACAGTGAGTATGAAATGTTGGATTTGAAAAGAAATAATAAGAAACACAAGGAAAAAAGTAAGACAGAAAGGAAAAGAACAAGCATGTAAATCAATGATTGCACATCAAAGGTGTGCCAGTGCAGTCGAACTGATACTTAGCAATGTGAATACGTAAATGAAGCTTGAATTCAGATAGGGAATCTAAAGTTGTCAATCGGGGTGGAAGACAATTCCAAAGAGAACCAGTCTTCTGTAGCAAAAGGGATGAAAAAATACGACCATGTGAGTTAAAAATGAGCTTTTTGGGCCTACGGGCACTACATGATAATTATGGTTATTGTAAAGCGAGAGAGATATTCTGGGTGGAAATTGATGTACTTAAATAAAACAACAAGAGAAATAAAGACACGGCGAAATTGCAGAGATTCTAAGTGACACAATCTATTCAAATTGGATTTTGATTCATAGATATCAACGGTTATTTTCGCAGACTTCAGGAGTCGCCGACAAACCTTAGGCTGGAGTAGACCTACATCAAGGGACTCTAACTGAGCGGATGTGATCCTAAATGACCAGACAGGAATGGCATTATTCAATTGCCGGACGCACATAAGACTTATACAAGAGGAGAATATGAGACGATGGTAAATGTCGGCCCATGAAACATAACAGGTTGACTCGTTGCTGAAACTTCCTGAAGATGGTGTGGAAGTGGTCATGGAACTTCAAACCATCACTGAGCTGTACGCCGAGATGCTTAGCAGAACGTCCAAAGGCAATAGGAACGCCGTCCATTAAAAATAGAGGAGGAGTCAGGAATGTCATGATTCGAAAAGATGAAAGTTTTTTCTGGAGAAATTTTCCCATGGATATTCTGAGCCCAATTCTGGCAGCTCACCAGATCCTGCTGGAGGTAGGACATGTTCTCATCTAAGGAGGGGGATAAATTATGAGCATTTAGAATGTTATACTCATGAAGGACACTCTACTTTCCTCTCTCATCTTGAGCTTCCCAAAGCACTTCTTGTCCTACATATATCCCAGTATCCGTATAATGGTTTATCTCCTTTTTTTCTGTCGCCTCCTTTCACCCGTCCACAACCGTGCACCCGTACACTCTCAGGCCATAAACGTTTTTAAAGAAGAGAAACAGTGACATGCACCCCCCCCCCCACGCACACACACGGACAGTATGTATAGGCATATAACGAACGGTCTTTTCCTGTTAGCTCTGTTTGTCCAATACATGAGATAACACGTCTTTCTTGTTGTTTTTCCTTCTTACATGTAGCTGCTTCCAGCATGGTAAACGACAGTATCATGGCCTTTTCAGATTTTCATTGTTCTTATTTGTAGTACATACCAGTATTTTCCACTTGAAATAATATCCACCCCAATGCCTCATTCTTAGCATTCTTTTATTCGCTTCCATGTAATTGGGCTTATTGCCCGTTTGGTATTGCGAATTCAAATAAAAAACAACAACAACAACCGTTCACCCAGGGCAGGAGAGCTCCACTCAAGTAGTATCATGATTTTAGTATCGTCGTCGGCTACAACATCACCAAGGACAGACTTGCCGGGATGCTTTGTTTCCAGCGCGGCTGACATCTCGCACACTTCAGATGTGATGTGAATATGATGTGATGTGATGTGAGTGACACTAGGGACCTTTCGCACCACGCGTATGGATACGAAACGAATGCTGATTCGTCACCTGGGTTCGAGGATTCGTCAGAGTCCCTAGCCCTGCGGAGGGCTCGTTTTCACGAATGGAAGCCTCGTCATTCGTGGCGCGCTCCGAATCCGCCAGGTACACATTTACTTGGCCAGGTACACATGTTTTGCCAGGTACACCTTTATTCCCTTGATTCATCACATGTGCGTGTAAACACCCGTGCGGCCGTATTCGTAGTTGCCATGAACATCTGCATGACGACTTGCGAAACCTGAATCTTTTTTCAACGAAACGATTACGAGCCGAATCAAACTTTCGTTTCGCATTCGATTCGTAGCAAATGCGAAAGGTCCCTACTCCTGAACGTTCACAACCGCCGACCACTGGTACTTAGGCATGATCCACACTTTATTCGGCCGATGCTCCGCCGACACCAACATGAAATCAACCGACTCTGTCGGTTGAGTCGGCCAAAAGTAGCTGTTCACATGCAACGTCGCTTGCACTACATGCTTCAGGGCAAAATGGTGCTGTAGTAATGTTAGCGTGGAAGTCGTCGCGGCACTGGCTTTAACAATGACATGCACAAGCCTTGGTTTGGGGCCTGAAAGCCTCCCAATGCCCTTCACTTCAATAACTTTTGGGTCGACATTTCGAACTAAAGTCCTGATAAGCTGCGGGAGATTCTCACCGGTGCACCATCGGTATCTGGGAGTCCCGAAATGACAGCGTTGTTCCGAATGTCTATTTGCCGGCGCCCTTCCAAAACAAGTTCCCGTACTGTGTTTCAAGTGGCCCCGGTAACCAGTGGTAGGTGCGTTTTCGGAGCCGCAGTTCTGGCGAACGACTCAACTAGAGTGTTGAACTTTCGATTGTGGTGCTCCGGTGACTCAACTCTCTCGTTATTGTATGTCACAGACAGGCAGGCTTTGATTGCAGAGCGCCACTTCTTTAGTGTGCGAAACTGCGAATCAGCTGTACGCGCTTTTGCCAGTTTTGGTGTGGCCCAGGCCTAAGGCGATCTTTCCTGTTTTGGTATCGATACAGAGTGCCAGAGTCATACCCCAGCTATACTTTTGGGTCGACATTTCGAACTAACGTCCTGATAAGCTGCGGGAGATTCTCACCGGTGCACCATCGGTCTCTGGGAGTCCCGAAATGACAGCGTTGTTCCGGATGTCTATTTGCCGGCGCCCTTCCAAAACAAGGTCCCGTACCGTGTTTTAAGTGGGCCCCGGTAAGGGCGCGTTCAGACTACCGATAAAAAGTGACCGATTGGGAAAGTCGCCAAGGTGATTTGATCACGTGACGTTACTGGCACGTTACCGGTGGGAAAGTTTTACTGCCGCGGCTGCTGCGCGCCGCAGTAAACTTTTACCGGCAGTAAAAAAGTGCTCAGGCTGCATGCGCGCTGGGAAAAAAGGGAAAATCCCTTGTCAGTGCCGCGGTGAGAGCTGAAAACTTCACGGTAACGTTAGTGTGTTATCGGTAGTGTGAATGTCCTTCACGGTTTATCGGCATTCACGGTTTGACGGGGTTCACGGTAGTCTGAACGCGCCCTAACCAGTGGTAGGTGCTTTTTCGGAGCCGCAGTTCTGGCGAACGACTCAACTAGAGTGTTGAACTTTCGATTGTGGTGCTCCGGTGACTCAACTCTCTCGTTACTGTGTGTCACAGACAGGCGATAGGCAGGCTTTGATTGCAGAGCGCCACTTCTTTAGTGTGCGAATCAGCTGTACGCGCTTTTGCCAGTTTTGGTGTGGCCCAGGCCTACAGTTGTAAGGCGATTTTTTTTCCTGTTTTGGTATCGATGCAGAGTGCCAGAGTCGTACCCCAGCTATCCATGATCGTGCTCTTGGCACCAATTACGATGTACCGGTACTACAAAACAATTGTAGAATATGTATGACTCTGCCTTTACACCAAAAATGGAAGAATTTGCGACGGCTGGATATGTTGGTTGCGAAACTTAGACCCCCCCCCCCAGTGAGAAACGGCACACATATGCAGCAAGGGGTCCTAATCGGGACTTACTTCATGGCTATAATTACACATATATTGAGCAACCGAAAGGCTTTAGTTTTAGTTCAACAAGCAAAATTGATAGCATCGAGGAGGAGAAGGAGAAAGAGTCAAGCATTGAAGTAAAGCCCTTCGACTGTTGCTGCCCAATGCAGTTCGTATTGTGCAAGTGTGTCTTATTGGCTCTCTTGGTGTTGTCGCCATGTTTTGGTTTTTGCAGGCAAACATGTTGTCGAATGGCCCCCACATACAGCCAAGGCTGATGGCATCACTTGTGCTCCTAGGTATGGCTACTGTAGCGTTTCTGCCGCTAAGTCAATCTGCTCCCGCCCCAGCAGGTAAGAGTTGGCCTGCAATTATGTAACGAGTTACGTGGTAGTAAATTGTCCGTTTTCTCTACTTTCCGGGACTATAATGTGTTGAAACTATTGCTGTGGAGGTGTTCTGGAACCAAGTCTTTGCTACTTTGTTTGTGACACTGGCGTACATGTATGTATCATTGTTATTCACTGCTGTTTCATGTTTTATGATTATTGTCTCATCGTCCCTCTATGTATTGCCATCAGGTAACTTGTCGCTAGTATGTGCAAATGTGGACGAGGTTGAAGATTGCATTCAACAAGACGCCAGTGTTCTCGTCAAGTGTGAAGCTCGCGGTGCTGGGCAGTTGGACGTGGAGTTGCCCTCTTTCGCCCACGCCACCACTAGAGCGCAGAGGGTGACCGGTGGAAAGGACTTCTTGATCACCATCTCCGCCCGCCACGCGGAAAGCCGTGTGAAACACTGCGCCCGTGCCTCAAGCCCGAGTCAGCATCAGGAGTCTTGCTTTACACTGAATGTATGCGAGCCCGTGGGTGAGTAGATAATGTCACTGTGTATATTGGAGATAGTCTGCAGCTCGAGTTTCGGAATATTTATCGACTGAAGCCGAAAATAACTTTTGCTTGTTTCTGTTTAGCTTTCCCGAGTTTGATTGCTTTCTTGACTGCCCCGCCAATTCCCAAGCACCGTACTTGAAAAGTATTCCAAAATTCAAAGGGCAGGTTCTCTCTATTGCTCTTCGTTTGTCTTGGCCTGCTGGAAGCTTATACAGTCTTGAGCGGTATGTCCAATTTTATACGACATATTTGGCATATACAAGGTACAGATTCAGTGCACCACAATGCACTCGAACCTTGCTGATAAGAGGAAAATTGACAATACAATCGTTCACTATGAAAACACCCACGGTTCTCGTGAAACTCGGCTGGAGGCCGAGTATTCCCCTTCCGTAGGAATGCCACCACCCTTCATGGACCAAGGCGCAGATGCAGGTCCTAAAGCGGTGGGAGGTGAGTAGATCAGACTTCCCACAAAGTGGTCAAAGACCGAAAATCCCATTCGCTGCATCCATGCTGTGCTCGTGCCAAGCTACGAGTTCACTTTAGGCAAACTAGTATTCCTCACACTAGGGCTTTATAATGCCGGCAGAAAAATTGGCAGAATTAAGTATATTTTCTGGTAATTTTATGCATGTTTGGTATGTGGATAAAGAAATGGAGCAGAATTCGAGGAATTGCCCGCCATAAGGTTTGTATGGTTCTGCCAAATTCACTGCTTTTCGAGCAGAATCTGCCACCTTTTCGAGCATTATCCGCCAAGGCCTACCTCACACTGCTGAATAATGCTATCATAGGTATTCATTGGATGTACAATGTAGATGAACCCGGAGCATGGTGGTTAAAATCAATGGATGTCTTGTACGGATAAAATTCATAATAAACATAGACTTATTTTTGTTGCGAACAAGATTCAGTCGTCCTGTTTGTTTGTTTTTAGTTTGCAGCAAACAGACGACTTGCAGTGGTGATGATGCAAGTTTTTTTTGTGTTTCAAAATTCATCCAGCCAGTCAGTCAATCAGCTGTCGTTAGAATGTTTGGTCAAGTTTTTTGCTGGTCTGATGGCTTGTTCACATTGTTTGTTTCTCTTTGTGGTTCTATTCTCAGATGGAGCAGCAACATCTTCTGGTGAAGGTTAGTTCGGAAACTCCAAACCATTGTTTGTGTGTTTGTATTTGTACTTATGGATTCTCTGCAGGCCTTAGCCTATATCAAGGGAGTCTCGGGAGTTTTAAAGAAACCGCCGATATTTTTGCAGAAAGTACCAATTTAGCACTGATTTTGGCAAAAATGCTGCTTTGGAGCCTCTTCAAAATGCAAATATAATTTTGTCCTGGTTCGAGTCCTGGTGGTGACTGTCAATTTTTTCTTCAGACTTTTCCCGTTTGTCTCTTTCCCTCAAACCAGTGAATATCTTATGACTTGGGGCTCCCCGCGTGCTAGTTTGTACGTGAAGTGTGTGGGTTACAGGGACGGCTGCGTCCCACACGCCTGTGTGGATTCACAGGAAGTGTGAGCTGCGGGGTCTGAGGAAAGTGTTGAATAGTCTCTGCTGGGATGACGACTACACCATAGGTCAGTGGTTGGAGCATCGCTGGCTGCAAGCGAGGGTCCCTGGTTCGAGTCCTGGATGTGACACTCAATTTTTTCTTCAGACTTTTCCCGTTTGTGTCTTTCCCTCAAGCCAGTGAATATTTTTTGTGAAAATAATTAACAGCCTTCCAACTTGGAAGGTTCATGTTTCACGGAGCAGTTAAATCACATTACAATTTGCAAATTTAACTCTGGGAAATCAGTTTGCAAATTACCTCCCCTGAAATTGTCAGTGAAGTGATGCATATATTTGTGTTTTTTTATTCTACCTCTCTTCTGCATTGCAATGTGCCTAACCAGGCGATCATGGTGACGTCACTCCTGGGCAAGCACGTTTCCTCGCCCGCGGTATGTATTATGATACTCATACTAGGCGTATTCCATGGTTTCCTCGTGTGTTTCAAGATTTAAAAAATAGAAAGTAGATCTACTCGAATGGAGAGCCAAGGATTAATTGATATGAAAAATAGAAGAAGAAAACACATGGAAAGGAGTTATGAAGCAACGATTCACGAATGAACAAGATGATAAGCGGTCAGTACGTGCGATAGCAGGCTACTGAGACATTCAGCGTCGGACCTAAGACCTAGCTCTAACACATCTCCAGTGCGCAAACCAACAGCCTTCCAACTTGGAAGGTTCAAGGTTGGGTAGGACCAAAGAGGGGAAGGTGAGAGCAGCGGAAATGGGCATCAGCTAAGTCATTTTCATGCGTTTTCTTCTTATATTTTACATTTCATACTGGCTCATTATCCGAGATAAATTGATAGGAAAGAAAAAGGACCAAGGAACTACAAGTTACGATATAATGTCCACTAATACCACCAGTTACTTGACAATGAGCTCATGCGATAACATTGCACGACACCGGCCTGACATTCTACAAGTAATAGTAACTGCCAATCAGCTCGAGCATATCTTGGATGCACACTCCAACAGCCTTCCAACTAGGAAAGTTCAAAGTTATAGGAATAGTACCAATTTTAATGCTAGTATTTAATAATATAGGAGGGGGAGGTGCGTGCAACCAAGACAAGCACAAGCTGAAAGTCTCAGCTGTGAAGGACGTTGCCAGTTGTACAGGTATGTGAATGACGTAAATGGCAAAACCATTGGACAATATAGTCAAACCACGATTAAAGACCGCATAGCAACACACCATGCAGTTCAATGCATACAATTGAGAATCGACAATGTGCAGCCTAAATATTTATACCAAAAACTCTGGATACTGCCTGAAAGGTAGTAGATTAAAGGTAGCTATGAATGTCTTTGCAGGTGAAGCGGGGCTTGGCATGGTACTAATGAAAAACCGGAGCTGATTAACATGTATATTATCTTGCCTCAGTACGGAGGTAAAGAGACTTTAATTAACAGATTGCCTTACCTACACGTGCAGCAATTGGTATAGATTTGAACCTCACTCTATGTGTTATCTGTTCTATTATGATTCTCGTTGGCTGACTCATCGCACACGCCGTTGTTAAGACGATCTGATTTTCTGGAAAGGTAAGTACGCTCTTGGAGAAATCCTCTCTGTCTTTGTATGTGCATTACCAAGAATATAATTAAAACCACCACACCACCCCTCCCCCCTTCCAAGAGGGTTTGATCTTTTGCGGGGCATTTTATGCCGATGATGCAACGCAGTTGTTGCCAACGGAATTTGTTGATCTTTTTCTGCGCTTGTTGCCTTTATAGTCCTTTGTGCTAATGGATGAAATCCTGACAGAATTTCCAGTTGATGTCATTCCTATGATGCAATGCGGCACGCTGTGCACGTAATATCAGACGAATCCTGAACCTGTGGTGGAAAAAGCCCTATTTAATCCTTAACAAACTAGTGCGAAGAAGAAACGTGTTGTGCGATGGCACCCCCTTAAAAATGTCGTAAATCACTTCTGCCAGGAACATTGCATCATAAAAATGATGCCAACCTGAAATTCTGTCAGGATTTTATCCATAGTCACAAAGGATGATGAAGACAAGGAGGGTATGCGGAAGTTGCAGACCATTGGGTGGGGTTATGTACTCTTGGCATTACCTAATGGGATGTCTGGCATTATCGATTCACGGCATGAAATAGTACTTCAGGTCATGATCATCTCCTATGCTGCAAATTCTGTTTCTTCCCTATAATCCGGAATTTGGAGAATTTGAAAATGGCCCTATTTCTCCGCACATGGGTTTGGAGAATGAAATACTGCAGTAAAATACCGGTCTTTTCTACATGTATTCCGTGGCTTCGATAAAATCCTTCATTATCTAGACACGGCTAGATCTATCCCATTTTTGAAATCTTTTATTTTAATTTTTATTTTACTAGTATTTGAAACTCGGATGTTGAGCCAATAATATACGTAGAAAGGAAAGGGACATATGAATACGAGTTAAGAGTCTCAGTACTCTGTCAGTTTTGTGCCTAGTTGTTGCACTTTCTGACTCGATATTATTATAGTATCTGGTTACAGTGATGGAGAGTTACTCTTTAACTCGTATCCATATGTCCCTTTCCTTTCTATTATTTTATTTTTATTTTTTAATTACGCAGTTGGGAATAACCGCACTACTAGAGAGGTTTTGCAGAGCAAACATTCGTGCGGATTTTCGTTTGGGGTCACCGTGGAACGAAAGTGCGGGCGAACATTCCAAGCTTTGCACCCCAAAGTTAAAGGAAACTCAAAACAAACTTTCGCAGTAATTTTTGCTGATTGGGGACCAGTGGCGAACCTGTCTCATGCAATGTGTTGTGCTTCATCTTTCATAATCGAGTAGATCTACTCTTGGCTTGGTCCGCTAGTTCTAGTTTTCCCATTTGGCAGCCCATGTTGCTTCATCTCCGGAACCATCTCCGATCGCCTGCTTTAAAAAAAAATTCCATATATGGATACGCCGGATTACGGCACAGGCCAACCCGTTTGGCTGTGGGTCTCTGCCCAGCCATGGACAACGTAGTCTAAGAGCTCTCATCTCTCTGAGTGCCGTCACTCGCAGGAAATAAATTTTCATCCGATTGAAGCTCCGAAGATGAGTTCTCAAACAAGCGCGAGTGCACGCGTACTTATTCTCGGAGTGGAAATCATGCATAACACAAACTCTCGCGCAAACATTCGCGGAAATATTCGCAATCGCGGACGTGAAAATCCATGCGAACGTTCGCTCAGCAAAACCTCTCTATGATTATAGTGATGTTTGCTGTGTTGCAATGTCCCTGCAGACGAGCCCAAGCCTGCCACAAACGCTGACCTATACGTTGGACTGATCGAAGGTATGGTCTCTAGCACTAGAGTAAGAGCAGAACTGTACTACAGTCGACTTTGCGTATTACGACACTCGCGGCCGGGCATCAGAAAAGTGTCCTTATCCGTGAAGTGTCCTTATACCCGAAGTCTCATTATATGCTTTACAATTGGATGGGACTTTGCTCTGGTCATGGACATTCTGTCGTTATTCGCGAATTGTCGTTACATCCGCAGTCGTTATTAGCGAAGTTGACTGTACATCATTTTGTTAAATATCTTTAACCAGTATGAGTAGTGTACATATACTGTGGTCTTAGGGGCTAAGAAACGGGGCAGGTTGCCATAGAGTACTGCCGAGCGCCGAAGAACAGCCAGGCTGGAGTTTCATCAATTTTAGGCTAGAATTTCACCAATTTTTAGGATCAGTCTAGGCTGGATTTTTTTGCGGATAAGAACAGAAACCGTAATGTACACTATACTGTACACTCAGACGTATAACTATGCATAAATGTATATGTAATACGGCATCATCGAAGAAGAAAGAAGCTGGTGTGTTCGCTAGAATAAGAACGGGCTAGGCTAGAACCCTGACCCCCCTCCCCTCCCCCCCTCCCAGTCATTATTTTGGTACCCTACAGTACTATACTGGGACGCGAGACCCCTCTACTACTCTAGCCACAGGAAGAGCAGCTCATGCCCTGTAAGGCAATACATGTTGATACGCTAGTTTGTGACCAAAAACTAATGACAAGCGGGAGAACGTGACACATGTGCAGACAAGCAGTTGAAGACTGCCACATCGCGCAGTTGTGGTGATCCAGTATGCAAACTGTAGAACTACACAACAGTACCGGCATAAATATTTTCATCGACGTTCTTCTCACTGTCTTTGTAGAGAGGACATGTAATGTAGAGAGATTGGCTTTCACCAACAGTACATTAACCGGTTTACCGCAAGAGTTGAAAGTGGCCGAGTCTCTGCTGCTCTTGTTCTGCCCCCCGCTAACACCCGATATGGCTTTCGTACAATTTCTTATTTGGGCGCTGCCAGGTGGAATACACTTCCACCGGCTTGCCGCATGTCTAGTTCACCACCTGAATTTCGCGCATCCATCAAATCATACCTAGGGTTCCCTGTAAAAAGGCGCTGACGCCTGTTGGGAATTCCCTAGTAAAAGAAGAATATATAATAATGATAAATAAAATAAAAGTATTAGGAAATAATTAGAGGCCACATGCCACGTACTGCTCTTTTCTCTCCGAAACTCAACACTTGCAAGCCAGATATGAAAGAAAGAAAGAAAAAAAGAAAAATTTCCTAACACTTTGTGAAATTCTCCGTGAAGTCCAAATAAAAGTATGACGAGTATAACTATATGTTCTCTGCTTTTTGCTCTTTTTCTCCTTATACGATTTTTCTCATGTAAACAGGCGAGAAGAATGCCCAACATGGTACGTACATGTACATGTGCACAATGCTACTTTGAAGTAGAATCTCTGCTGCAGTTGATGTGTTCTGAAATTTGCAGCCCAAGCGGTGCAGCATGTGAAGAGTTCAGATGCAAAACACAACACATCTGTTTCATCTTTTTTTTCCCCCGATATTTTAGTGAGGGTTGTATCTACATCCATATTTGGCCACCATTTTTGAAGTCACAGGGTTGCAGTCAAATTTTAAGTGTGGCGTTTTGCCTGATGGTGCCTCAAGACCTTCTGATTACACAGAGCGCCGATTTTCGTTTCAAGAGCAAAGATGTGCAGCCCGAAAGACGGGCGCTTGCCCCGCGAAATGCAGGGATGCTGCACGGCTTCGGTTCAGAGAATTCCTGTTTTTCCAAAGCGAAGGAAGATGCTGGGAGAATCTTGTTACGTTTATGTTGGTAGTGTCAAAGAATGGTACCGTACTTCCGCACATATAAGCGCATGTGGTTATGTCCGGACATAAGCGCACCCCCAATTATAAGCGCATGTGCTTATATGTGAACACTATTGGCGAAGCATCCGGGAGCTGAATATACTGCTAAGCATTGTGATAACACCGTTGTTTAGGACACAGACAAATCTTTATTGCACATATAAGCGCATGGGCTTCTACCCGAACATGTTCACACAGCAAAAAATCTTTTTTGTAGCAAATTTTCACTTATAAGCCCATGGGCTTATATGTGGGGAAGTACGGTATATCCTTACCATGGTGGACTGGTAGTCATAACTCGTAACTTATCGTTCAATTCTTTTTACTTCTACTGGTTCAACATCAGAGTTTCAAGGAATGATGAAAATAGTGATTTAGAAGGGTGTGAAAAAAGAGAAGAAAACGTCTGCACACAAAAAGTTGAGTGCCACAACCATGACTGAAAGCAGTGAGCTTAGCTTGAGGCCGGAGATGGTCAAAACACTGAGCCATGGTGTGGCTAGCAAACCAGCAGAGAGGCTGTTCAATATCTTCTTCACACCTCAAAACTCGCCCTTGCAGTGATACATACTGCAGTGGCTGGTATGACGCCGTCCTCACTGTATGCACGCATTTCACACACGGGGAACCACAATGAATTTACCAATGGTTGACATATGAATTGATGCTGTTGAAAAGGGAAACGTCTGAAGAAGAAAAAATCAGGGCTCTGGGGCTCAAAGAATGATGAATGGTGTTATTTCTTGTTGAGCGTTTATCAGACGACGGGTCATCAGTTGGATGCCGAAGGTCAATGATTGAGACACGCCATTGGCAAATTTCTGAACTGACTACTTTCCAGGTGACAGGGCAGGAGTAGAGGGGAGGGCATGATTGCAGATGTACTATCACTCTCAAGCCCTATACCAACTTCCACACGTCCACTGATGACAATGCCTAAAGACCTTATGGTATTTTGAATCTGACAATGTGGTTGTTGCTGCTGCTCTTTTTGTTGTTGTTTGATTTTAATTCTTTGTCTCTCTGTGTATCCCTCTCTGTCCCTCTCTCTCTCTCTCTCTCTCTCTCTCTCTCTCTCTCTCTCTCTCTCTCTCTCTCTCTCTCTCTCTCTCTCTCTCTCTCTCTCTCTCTCTCTCTCTCTCTCTATCTATCTATCTATCTATCTATCTATCTATCTATCTGTCTCTCTCTCTCCCTCTCCCCCCTCTCCCTCTCTCTCTATCTCTCTCTCTCTCTCTCTCTCTCTCTCTCTCTCTCTCTCTCTCTCTCTCTCTCTCTCTCTCTCTATCTATCTATCTACCTATCTATCTATCTATCTATCTATCTATCTGTTGCAGATTTTCAGTGTGATGGAGGCCGTAGACTGAGAATTATCAGCAACGTCGGTGCAGGTCGCACTTTCGGAGAAGCCCAACAGGTTTGCCAGGATAGGGGCATGGTCCTGCCACCTTCCAATTTCAATTTCTGCATGAAATTCTTTGCACACCAAAGGCTATTGGACGTGGAGCTGGACGAGCCATTTGCTTGGATTGGAGAGAATCTACATACAGACAATTTACCCACCGGACATGCTTCGGCAAACAACAATGGCCATTTCGTCATGTCTACCCAGCTTCCTGTCACGATGTGTATTAATGTAAGTAAAGTTACATAGGCTGCACGGTGCGGACTAAGCATGGCCGAAAATGCCCAGAATGTAGAATTTCTGTCGATGTGATGTTCTGCACCGCAACACGGGAACGCGACATGTAGAATCCCGGGAACACTCTTCGCACTCACGTAACGTCAAGGAAACCTGTTCTGCTCTACATTAACGTAAAGAAATCAAGTGGAATGTGTATTCCGGATTTCCCATTCTAAATCTGGTAGTTTTCTGTGTGATTTGAATGAAACCTGGCAGATCCGTATGCATTTTTTTGGCTTGTGCCACAATGCGGAGAACCTTATCTCAGCATAATATTATAAATCTGGACCCCAATTACGCAAAGCCGTCGACTCAAACCCCAGCATCCTGCTCTCCACGTGATTTCTCGACGTTTCACGTATAATAACAGAACCTCACTAATATCAACAACCTATTGCTTCGCTTCTGCTTACATAGACGCCAATTCTTTTGAAGTGGTTTGACGTTAGAATTGTTGCTACCATTTGAAAGGTTTGGTCCTAACATTACGTCAGCAAAGTGACCCGGACACAAAGGCTATTAGTAACCATATTACCACGGTCTATACTGTATAATACGCCAAGACTGTACTGAATGCAGAGCTCCAGCCAAATTTCAGGAAGTGAGATTTTTGAGCCCAGAGTAACGACAAGGCCCAGAGGTGC
Source organism: Sycon ciliatum (assembly GCF_964019385.1). NCBI lineage: Eukaryota > Metazoa > Porifera > Calcarea > Leucosolenida > Sycettidae > Sycon > Sycon ciliatum. The sequence continues at coordinate 17,096,817 of NC_088652.1, forward strand.
CTTCATGCAAAAGTTCGCATTCCAAATCTGACTAAAACCACTTCAAGGGGGCCAAATATGGATTTAGCTACACACCGTACATGTTAAAATACGTCCTTTTCGGATTATTATTATTATTATTCACACATATCCGCCGGATGAGTACGCGTGGCCCATGCACCATGGGGGCCCACGAATACAAACCAGCATATGTTCCCTCAGCAATACAAGCAAGCAAGCACGCAAAGATAAATGAGAGCCCAGGCAGCGGAAACAAAACGAAGAGAGATGAGGACATAGGCAACGAAAACAATTCCAAAGCATAACCAGGGATTGAATGTGTGCATCTGGGTACGACAGTTAACACGGCTAGTGCATGTGTTTTCGGATTACTATGTGAAACATGATTAAATTGACATCTCACGCTTTGCATCAAAACTCTTCATAATTATGACGTAGTCGCTGGTCCACATTTGCAGGAGGCAGCAGCACGCTAGTAGCCTTTATACTAGCCGTGAGACACACTTCTCTAAAAAATTAGTCGATATCATGTAATTAGGCAAATTTGCCTGTTTGTTCTTCGACTTAAAAAAAAAGAAGAAAAAGGAAAAAAAGATCACATCCGTGAATAGACACACAGAACCTGCACCAAGTTCTTCCGACCGCCAACCTATCCCAATGTCCCAACCCTGGCCATCCCAATGTCCCAACCCTGGCCATCCCAATGTCCCAACCCTGGCCATCCCAATGTCCCAACCCTGGCCATCCCAATGTCCCAACCCTGGCCATCCCAATGTCCCAACCCTGGCCATCCCAATGTCCCAACCCTGGCCATCCCAATTCCCAACCCTGGCCATCCCAATTCCCAACCCTGGCCATCCCAATGTCCCAATCCTGGCCATCCCAATGTCCCAACCCTGGCCATCCCAATGTCCCAACCCTGGCCATCCCAATGTCCCAACCCTGGCCATCCCAATGTCCCAACCCTGGCCATCCCAATGTCCCAACCCTGCCCATCCCAATTCCCAACCCTGGCCATCCCAATGTCCCAACCCTGGCCATCCCAATGTCCCAACCCTGGCCATCCCAATGTCCCAACCCTGGCCATCCCAATGTCCCAACCCTGCCCATCCCAATGTCCCAACCCTGGCGGAGCCAACAGAGGACAACAACTACAGTAAGACCATTATGCACACATTGCACAGATCACATACACAGCATTCCCTCACTAGTGGGACTATTGTTATTAGGCTAGGGCCTGTTTTGGACTTCCCACTCTAGATAAAGAATACAAAAAAACAAACAATCGGGTGTAAGCGACCTCTGGTATTCGCGACCACCTGTTTTTGACGACCGTTTCTCCATGCATGGACAGTTCTACACAGAAACTGCACTGGATACAGCGACCACCTGTTTTTGACGACCGTTTTTCCATGCACGGACAGTTCTACACATAAACTGCACTGGATACAGCGACCACCAGTTGTTGCAGAAATAAACACACACACACACACACACACACACACACATCTAGCGAAAGACGTAGAGCAGTCAGTACTCACAACCTGTGCTGGTACAGTGGATATCGGATATGACGACCCTGCATATAACGACAGGTTGAGTTTAGCGACACAATTCTGTTGCCCAAGTCGTTTAGTAAGTCCTTTGTGAAGATCGGGTTTAGTGACAGATCGAATATAGTGACATTTTGTTCTCTCCCGAAGGAGTGTTGTTATATCCAATCTCCACTGTATATCAAAAAGGAACACAATGGTATTGCTGATTGCTGGAATTCAACCAAAGGGGTTTGTATTTGTGTTTATGGATTCTCCACAGGCCTTAGCCTTTATCGAGGGAGTTCTTCTGCTTGTCTGTTTATATCGTGTTTTCATGCAGACACGTGCATAAACCAGTGTTGTATAAGAAGAAAGGCTGCCGATCCACCCGATCCATAATGGTAAACAAGCTGGTGACCTGCTTCCTCTTACAACTTGGACGGAATGACAGTACATGACATGATTCCATTGCCTGTTCTGTGCTCCAGATCGCTGTCTTTCCCGTTTCCCGCATGGATTCTCTTCGTTTAACCTCTCCTTGCATATACATAATTATATACCAATCGTTATTGCGTCTAACTTGAAGGTTGCGGCCCGTGGGTGGATGGGTGGGTGGGTGGGGGTTGGGGGGGGGGGGGGGGGGAGGTAGAGGGGGCAATGACCTCATGTATTGTTACTTTGCCAGATCAACCTGAAAAGAGTCATTACTCATGCAAGTGACACAAGCCACACAGCTTAGTGACAGCTATCCAACAATTACAAAGAATCACATTGCATGTTTCCAAATGCATCTCAGATATTACAGAAAGCCTGTAGCACACGACAAAGCTGTACAGAGCACCACACATCATTCATTGCAACTAATAGGGTGTAAGATACCTGTATTCGAATGAGCATTGAGTACTGTACCGAGCCGGAGGACTTTCATTTTTTTAACCTGTAACTAGCGACCACCCTGACTAATGACCACCCTGACTAGCGACCACCCTGACTAATGACCACCCTGACTAGCGACCACCGTGACTAACGACCAGACTGGCACTAGTGACCACTTCGTTAGACACCGACGGTCTCGCATTCAAAATACAATGTGACCAGTGAGAAGCGACAGTGTGCAGTTGTGCCCTTGAGAAGCCTAGCAGCAAATACCAGCGGCATTTTTTGCCACATGGTCAAATGCCATCCTGACTCAAAACTGGAACAATTTTGCAAAATCTTGGACAGTAACCTAACTAGGCGTAACTAAGATGTTACTATGCAGTTGCTATGACAACTGCCTGCAATACATACTGTTAGGTACCTCCTCCCGTACCTTTTCTAGCTGGCCTGCATGCACTTACGTACTCACCTTTTGTCTCCTTTTGTTCCGTTGGCCTGGGTAGCTACTTGCGCGCCCATATTTGCCATAGCTACCCAGGCCCTTTATCTTGCCGTTCAGACTTGATCTCTCTCTCTCTCTCTCTCTTTTCTCACTCGTCAATAATCACCATGTAGTCGTTTCGTTCGTCTTGGTCTCTTGTCTCGTCGTCTTTAATAAATGTCGTTCCCCCAACCTACCTGTTCCCGTTGTAATGTCTGGATAATGTGTCGTCAGTCGTCCTGTTTCGAACTCAACAATACTATAGAGTGATGCCTTCTTCAATACCTTGCATCCTGATATGATCACTCAAATCAATTTGCTATGACCTAGTAGGTGACTTCTACACAAGTCCGTTTAGGTGGTGCGGAAGAGGTTATTATTATTATTATTTATTCTTCTTTTACTAGGGAATTCCCAACAGGCGTCAGCGCCTTTTTACAGGGAACCCTAGGTATAATTTGTTGGATGAGCGAAATTCAGCTGGTGAACTAGACATGCGGCAAGCCGGTGGAAGTGTATTCCACCTGGCAGCGCCCAAATAAGAAATTGCACTAAAGCCATATCGGGTGTTAGCGGGGGGCAGAACAAGAGCAGCAGAGACTTGGCCACGGGTGGTGGCTGCAGTGCGAGCACCATGGGCGCGCAAGGTAAAGCGGTCTCGCAGAAGAGGACTAGCAAGTCCATTCAGGCAGCGGTAAACAAATACATAGGTTTTGAAGTTGAGACGTTTCTCAAGGGCGTACAAGTTAGTATGACTGTATAGAAGAGTGGTGGGAGTCATTCTATCCAACGAAAATATTCTCTTTAATGCTACGCGGCTGGCAGTAAGAAGCTTGTCATATAGGGTTTGTGATAAGCAATGAATATATGCAGTGCTGCCAAACTCAAATGTGGACTGAATGATCGATAAATAGAAAAGTCGTTTGCCAAAAATGCTGATATTCTGCTTTGCATGGACAAATGCTCCGACCTTCCTATTGACAGTTGCACATACTGCATCCACTTGGGTTGAGAAAGACAGATGTTCGTCAACCAGTATTCCTAAGTACCGAGCGTAAGCAGATGGGGCTATGGAAGTGCCCCGGCAGTTGACTGCGGTGCCAGGTGGCAGCTCCTTGCCCGGTCGCCTGAGCAGGACAAACTGAGTCTTGGAAGGGTTTAACACCAGTCCCTTCTGATCTAGGTAGCGATACAGAGCGGCAAGGTCAGCACTCAGCTGGGTTGTGATGATCTGGATGGACTTGTGCCTGATATAGAGTGTGATATCATCGGCATAAAGTTGATTCAATGCATGTTGGAAGCACTGTGGTGCATCACGGGTGTAAATGCAAAATAGCAGTGGGCCGAGCACGGAGCCTTGTGGGACGCCTCTTGTGCAAGGGCGGGCCCCACCTAGCTCTTGTCCTACTCTTACTCGCTGGACGCGTCTGGTCAGGTAGCTTGCAAACCAAGCAAGTGCAGTGTCAGCAATGCCAAGCATCTTCAACTCGTCAATGAGCTCTTGATGCTTAACTCGGTCAAAAGCTTTGCTCATATCTGCAAACACTATGCCGCAGTACTCGTTGTTATCAAGGGCTTGGAGCCATTCGTCGACCACTAGCGCTAGGCAGTCCTCACACGAGCTGTTGGTACGGTAGGCAAACTGATTGTCAGGCACGTACATGATGTTGTGTAACTTAAAGAATGCAATCAGCTGCTCCAAGACAACTCGTTCTAATATCTTGCTGCATATGGGCAATAATGAGACTGGTCTGTAATTAGTAGAGCTTTCTGCATCGCCTGATTTGAAAACTGGGCTGACTGTGGCATTCTTGAAAATATCTGGTACACACCCTGTGCTCAGAGATTTATTGATAATATCAGTGAGAGAAACTGCTATGGAATCACGACCATGCTTCAGTACGGCTGGTAAGACATTGTCAGAGCCAGGTGACTTACTTGTGTTTGTTGCTTTGAGCAGTGTGGTGATGTGCGCCACAGTTACGGGTCGAAAATGGGACAGTCGAGCAGCAGTAGTTGGCTGTTGGGTGGCTGGGCGTAAACATATGTCAGCAGGCCGGCTTGGATCGTGCACTATGTTAGCAAATGTCTCTGTCAGACTACTGAGAGATGCAATTGGCTGATTTCTTACTTTCCGCCTGCCAGACAGACTGTTAAGAAGAGCCCACTGACCTCTAGGATTTCGTCGGAGTGCCGAGAACTGGTGCATCAGGAAACGGGATTTAAGTCTCCTACTCAGAAGCGTCCCCTCGCGTCTGACAGAACGATACTGTTGCTTAAGAACCATATTCCCAGGCTGCGAAAGGACTCTTCGATGCAGAGTAGTTCTGCGCTGCAGCAGTTTCCGTAACTCTGGTGTTGCCCACGGTTGAGGCTTAGGTTTGGGACAGAGGGGTAGTCTAACTTGTTTAGATGGAGCATGCGTATCAGTAGGAACAAGAGCTGAGTCTGTTCACCATGTGGCTCCTGGAATCCTGGGCTAATACCCATTCCCCACTAGCCGCACCGCTTCAGGCGTGGGAGTTCAGTTGCCAGCACTTTACTTGTAGCGGTCTATCTCTTTCTCTCTCTCTCTCTCAAAAGCAAAAGCAAAAACAATGTGAATCAACATTTTTATATAAAAAACACACACCATTAGACGGCAAAAAGCAGATGGTGACTTCCGAGCATTGCATAGAAAGATTATTGATCGGTTTGGGCGGTGGCATGCTTGTGGCATGTAGAGACATGCTTGCGCAGAGAGCTTGAATGCGTATAGACTTTGTCGCAGCCAGGCTGTTTGCAAACGCTTCGCCGCTCGCCAGTGTGGACAACCGTATGTTTCTTGCGGTCAGAGGAGTTTGTAAATTTCTTCTTACAGCCGGGGTAGGGGCACCCGAAAGGTCTCTCGCCGGTGTGAAGTCGCATGTGGATTTTCCAATTTTCTGACCTGGCAAAGCGTTTGTTACACGCTGAGCATATAAACGGCTGCTCGCCCGTATGTACGCGAACATGGTTGATCAGTATGTACCTTGCTCTGAATGGGCCGTTCTCTTTCTTACAATTGGACCAGCGACAGGCAAAATGTCGACTAGATATGGCATTCACATGCTGGTTCACATGCTCCACGAAATCACCCATACTGTCGAATAGCTCGCCACATAGAGTCACATGGTCCGTTCTCCAACTGCACCGCATTTCAACCTGGCCAGGGTTGGGACTGGGAACGAAGTCACCTTGCGCATCACCATTTCCGTCCACAACAAAAGGTTCTTCAGCAAGGTGGCCATCCTCTGATCCGCCGCCGTATGTTGCAGCATTGCTGGCCGGTGATTCATACCCGAGTGTGGGTTGGTCTCCTTCAGAATCACTGTGACCATAGTTGGCGGTAGCATATCCGGTACTGTAACTGAGTGATGATGCTGCTGCTGCTGCTTGCGGAACAGGAAGCTGGCGGCTGTCTCCAGGTGCTGGTGGTGCCCCTGCACTGTGTGGGAGGTTAGCAGCTGTTGCTGCTCTTTCGGCTTCTTCCACACTCTGGTTAGGGTATACCGTTATGACTTGGACCAAGGGAACAGGATCCGGCAGTGAATACTGCTGCGGGTGCACCGTGCTGGTGGCACTGCACTGTTGAAGGTACACGCTGCTGTTGGCACTATGCTGCTGCACTGTACCTGGTGGCGACTGTTCCTGCTCCAAACAGGCGGCAAAGGGAATGAAAGCAGGTGGTTGCGGCAAGCTAGCGGCACGGTACTGCAAGGGAGTGAACGTATATTGGGGGAAGTAGGAATCACTGAACTGCTGCTGATCCAAGCTGCCGGTGGTACTGTGCTGCTGACCAGCACTTACCAGGGTTGACATGGTAACAGGGGTTCTGTTCCTAATTCCAGGATCTGGATAAGGTCGCGAAGCAGAAGCAACCGGAGCAGAGGCAACAGGACCAGCTGCAACAGGTCCAGAAGCAACAGAACCAGTAGCAGTCGGTTTAACGCACATTGCTGCTGGTACTAAAGGTGAAAGAGAGCTAACCACTCTGCTTTGCTGTCCTTCGCCCGATCCTGTTTTCAAAGAAAGAGACTGCCATAGCTCCTCCTGACGTTGTGCCGTCGAATTGCTAGACGTGTGTTCCTTGCTACTACTAGTACAGTGGCCGTGGGCAGGGTATGATGATGACATACTCGCTACTGTACGGTAAACTACACCTGGAAAGAAAAAAGGCTAACGAAGCTGCTGCAGCTAGAATTGATGAAGCTATTGCAAGCTCGTTGAGAGATTAATGCCCTTCGACAACGAAACACAGATAATAAATTCGGACGGTGTTCTGACTCTGAAAATGCTGCAGCTTCCAATCACCGTGACGTCGATGGTGACGTCGTAAGAGGTGCTTCAAGTTCGTTAGCGTCCACGACTGCTACGTACTGCAGTATGAACACAGGTGGTCGTGGGGGGGGGGGGGGGGGGGGGGGGATCGGCTATCCGGCTGAGTTATTCCAGCACTTAGGGTTCGCCTCTACGTACCGGTATGTTAAGCACTATATAACATGATGAAACCGATGTTCTTACATGACACGTGATCGTTGCCGGGGCCATGGCCAATAGGCGATCTTCCCGCCGCGGGCATAATCAGGCCATCAGGACCGTTTGACGTCATTTCGGGAATGTTCGGACCGTTTGACGTCATTTCGGGAATAATTTTTCGACCTTTCGACCTTTCCACCTTTGACCTTCCCTAATATGTTGCTTCGCGCTGTAAGAAATCAAATCAAGCACGCTCTGTCTGTCTCTCGGGCCTACGGCCCTTGGGCTGCAGGCTCGGGCAAGATTCAGCCATCATGACCTCCTGAGCGTGCTTGATTACATACATTATATGATCGATAACTGCTGCCGAGCAATTCAAGAGAGCCCTATCTGATATTGAAGTTCTGAAATTGTAAACTCTATGCCAACAGTTAAGAAACCTCTCGCTGCACTTCATGTTCCCTGGACTTCCAAAAGTTTTGCCCATCCAACAAAGCCTGCCAATGTTCACATAATTATAATTATCTCTTCATGAAATGCTTCTCGGCGACAAGTAGCAGTTTATTTGAAATAAATAATCTCGCTCGCGCACTCCTCAGTCAAAATGATGCTGTAGCTGTGTTCACTGCATATTGCTGGAACTGGAAACACGAAAAGTACAAGTGTAGGTGACGCGACTTTTGTTTGTCACCACTTGGCCAAGTAACTACGCGTTGTCAAGAAGCTGTGACGTCAGCCTTCAGCGGCGACGGCCTTATACTTAATAGGTGCAGCCGCAGCGCCTCTTGAGACAGACATGTAAAATAATAGTTTTGTCTTTTCACTTGTATTTAATTATGTCGGCTCAGAGGCATTGCTACTGTATTCTCATTGCTGCTGCGCTTGAGTACATGACACAGACAATGTACTTTTCATTTTTTGTAGCACCTACACGAAATTTGTATCAGGGATTTCGGTATGCAGCGGAAGATCGCTATATCTGACAAACGGACAATTGTACAGACTTGAACATACTTTTATCGTCTTCAGCAGCCACAACTTAGTCAGAAACAGCTCTATAGAAATTGTGAGAATGCATGCGAATGGATTCATGAATCGATTCAAGTGCATAATTGAACGCACTTGAAGAAAAGAGAAGGCACTATGAGGAGCGGGTGAGGCAGGTCGAGCAAGCCTCCTTTGTTCCGGCGGTCATGTCAGCCAGTGGCGGAATGGGTCCAGCATCAACAGCACTGTACAAACGAATTGCTCATCTGTTGGCGGAGAAGAGGGGTGAGCATTACTCTCATGTTATGGCATTTGTTAGATGCAGGATTTCCTTCAGCCTTCTGAAATCCTGTATCATGTGCATTCGCGGTTGTAGGCGTTTAAATTTTGGTTTGAAATTTGCACCCTCCTGCGGAGCCCACGCTGCTTTGGCAGTGGCGGAGGCTCGCTTGCCGACGTAACCGTCGGAGATCATCATGAACAATGGACTGACTAATTATTCACTTGTCCTGTCTTTATAAATAACATGTTATTGCATATGTTCTTGGTTTAGTTTTTGGCCTTTTTCGTGCTTTGGAGTTGATAACATTTTCCTCACTATCAAAAAAATAAATAATAATTGAACGCATGCAGCCACTGTACTCTAGAATGACTGGGTTAGAGGACAGTCATGTACAATTTCCCTATGGTGCGGAAGATCGCCATATCTAACAAACGGACAACTGTACAGACTTGCCGATACTTTTATCGTCTTCAGCAGCCACAACTTAGTCAGAAACAGCTCTAAAACAGTTGTGAGCTCCTATAGGTTACGAGTTTCTAGAAAATACCACCTTGGACCTTAGACTACTCTGACTGTTGGCCTCTAACTGTTGGTTCAAGTGTTGCCATGTTCAGTTGGCTTCGGTAGTGATCACAGATTCACAGACTCCGTCTCCGTGCCTGGCACAGTGTTGGCTTCAGATCGCGGATCTTCCCCGGCAGTCGCACACGTCGTTGATACCCGAGTGGCCAGCGGGCAGAGAGCCCGGAGAGAAACACACCACACCATGTACACTTTACACTGTACACCATGGTACACTGCAAGGACACTGCAAGTACAGTCATGATCGAGTTTGTCCCATTCCAGTACTGAGCAGGCATTTTCCCCGGTCAGAAGGAAGGACTGTTCACAAGTTAAGGCAAATCTGACCAGAGTCCCGAGCATAGGTAGGCAATGACTGCGTTATTCCAGTACCACTTTGCAAACAAACACTGGGATGCGGAGAACTCGTCAAGGCGCAAGCACCCTTTACCTTGGGAGTTTAATTTGGAAGGATAACCCATACAAGTTCTAGTAGTCTACATGACGTCACAGGGGCTAGTTGGCCAGGAGGGTGTGATGTGGGTGGTGATGTGCGTAATGCTCTCCCCATGGTGTGTCCACGGCCCGTGCTCTCGCCTCTCTACAATGTTCTTCAAAACGCTTACGAATAGTTCTTTCCGTCTCACCAACATACTCGTCCGCACGCACTGAGCACTACGTTGAGCAAATGACATCCGGGGACACACATTTACCAACGTGTATACCGGCATCACAGGCACGACACTCAACAGGCATTCACACTTCTCTTGGGCACTCAAGGCGAGACAACGATGACGACACCAACATATCCTTGAGTGAACAACCGGATTGGAATTTTTTACTAAGGCCACAGCTTCCGTCCTTGACATGTAAAGTAGCGGTGCAGCATCGCAGCCTTCGCAGGCATGAATCGTGGACGCGATACTACACGTACGTCTTTACTGGGCGAAGCCCGCCGCCGTGCAGACCAATACCTGGCTAAAAACGTGATTTTTTGGACTTTTTTTGGACTTGGAGCAAAATTCTGCACACTTTCGCGTATTTCCATGATCCGACAAGTTGCGCACGGTCTGCTCACATTCAAATACAGTGCTGCCAGCAAATGACAGCGTGCAACAAAAAATCTTTCCTTGCAAGGGCACATTCTCGGCCATAACTCTGTCAGATCGAGACAAGATTTTCAGAGATTTTGCAGCTCTTCATGCTCTTTCAACTGATGTAGCACTCGATATGATTGATTGATTGATTTTATTTTACTTCGCAAGTTCAAACGGGTTCCTGGCCCAGTTATATGAAAACGAAGGGTAGAATTTGCCAAAATCCTAATGAGCAACAGCATAGGCAATGTTATCATAGAAGTGGAGTACTATGCGAGCGAGAATACTGAGAAGAAAGGAACATGTCAAAGCCTGACGAAACACAACCTATTTCAGGCATACATAGGGAAGGCAGGCTAGCTTAAAATCTTGCAATCTGGATACGGTGCGCACCTCTCTAGGCAAACTGTTCCACAGCAATACTCCTGCGGTGGCGAATCTCGTTTGGCCACACCGACTGCGAGCTGGCTGGCTGAGCAGACCATTGGCATGCTGATGGCGCGTACTTCTGCCGCTTGATATGAATGTACAAATTCGATTTTTCAGTGATTTTACGACCAGGCTGCCTCCTTAATTAAGGTGAAGTGTTGGTCTTGGTAGACAGAATGGGTGAGCAGATGGGTTAAGCGAGGAGCTAATTGTCCTACCCTGTCGGCGGAGGAGCCTTGAGCATCAGAGCGGAACTTCCAGGGCCGAACTGTGACCTTGGAAGGCCAAAAGTCTGCAATCGTTACTGTGCTGAAGTCTTCCGCATCAATGACCACGTGAGCGTAGTGTAGCTGGGCACGATCACGGAGTAGTGCCAGGGACTCGCACTTTCATTGTACCCACGTCGACTCCAAGCACTGCCGCCATGGCCATTGCGATTGTAAAATGTGACGTGACGTCTTTCACAATCATATCGCCTTTGGTCAGCGCGTGCAGCTAACCTACGAAGTCTACATGTACAGTGATGGGCACAAGTATCTGTATTCTGGTCTCTGCACTCCGTGCTGAAAACTCTGAGCAACAAGCAGCAAGTACACAGACACGTCCAAACAATGATACGTACAAGTAGATCCAGCTGCGCCACTCCCCCGCCCTGACCTCGCGTGGTACGGAGAAAATCATGAGCAAGAGCGCGTACCATTTAACCATTATGGCATATGAGTGGGATGAGCGCCCATAGACCAGCTAGGAGAGAGCCTAAGGGAATACAGGGTGAGCCTAGCCACTGAACGCCCACCCCGCACCCTGGGACAGAGGGCCGTACAGTGACGCCCCCAACTACTGATTGAAGGGGGACTGGTAGGACCGTCTGCAATAATGACCCCGCACCGAGCGGCGAAGCCGGCACTCGTGTTGGCCTAGCATCCGTAATAACCAGGCCAGTCTTCATAATGAAGACTGAATGTTGATCTGCGCAAAATTGTACATGTAGTTCTGAAGTCAAGTCTCTACCACGGCTGGCAGCACATTCACTGAAGGTACGCGGCTTCTGAAGCGCTTCTGTGGTATGTTGGCACAGCATGACGGCAAGCCCTATGGGCTAGTGATGGCGCCTCCTAACAGCCTAAGTATGAATTTAATTTGCTTCTATTGCAAGCAGAAGCAACTTTTAAAATTCACACTTAGGCTGTTAGGTAGGTTGTCAAAGATCGTTAGTTATGTCCAGTGGTTGTCTTTTGTTGTCGCACTACATGTCACGCTTATTGAGTTTTCTCGCACTTGCACCTTTGTGTCATTATTGCTATGTGCATAGGTCACGAATTTTCCCTGTTTACTTTAGCTATCTGCTTACAAGCAGCAGTTTCACACGACGATCGTTTCACTGTGTAGATATAGACGGAGAGATGGAGATGGAGAGAGAGCTGTTAGCCAGTTAGTTGTAGAACGTCAGTATCGTCGGTCAGTGTCGTGCAATGTTATCGCATGAGCTGATTGTTTAGTAACTGGTGGTGTTAGTGGACAGTATAGCGAAACTTGTAGTTCCTTTGTCTTTCTCTTTTGTATAAATTAAACCCTGGCTCTCCATCTGAGTCCATTCCTGCACACCTGATGAGCCGTCTATATCTATACGGCGAAACGATCGCCGTGTGAAACTGCTGCTTGTTACCGCTGCTTATTGTCCATCTAAATTGTCATAGTCGAAGTACAGTGCTGTTTTACTGAGCCGTTCGGTTTTTCATGATTCTTGTTCGCATAACTTCCCCTTTTATTAGTCTTCGCATCTTTTGAGCCACACAAGTTGTGTGGAATGTTGCTTTGCGTTCTTGAATCGTGGTTTGACCGTATTGTCCAATGGTCTTGCCAATATCGTCATCGACATGCATGAACATCCGCCAAAGTCCTTCACAGCTGAGACTTTCAGCTCGTGCTTATCTTGGTTGCGCTCACCTTCCCCTCATTATGTTATTTCTATAACTTAGAACCTTCCAAGTTGGAAGGCTGTTGGAGTGCGCATCCAAGATGTGCTACAGCTGTTAGCCAGTTAGTTATAGAACGTCATTTCCCTCGGTTAGTGTCGTGCAATGTGATCGCATGAGCTGATTGTTTAGTAACTGGTGGTGTTAGTGGACAGTATAGCGTAACTTGGAGTTCCTTGGTCTTTCTCATTCGTATACATAAAATAATTTTTCGTTAATTTCTTACTTTTTAGACGGAGTCCAAGGTTTGGAAAGCAAATAATATTTTATAAATTTTCTATAGGGGAAGCACCCATGACTAGAAAACAATAACTTTTTTGAGAAAGCTGCCATAAAGCAGATTTTATTGCTATAATGTTTCTTGCGGTCAGAGGAGTTTGAAGATTTCTTCTCACTGCCGGAGTGGGTGCACTCGAAAGGTCTCTCGCCGGTATGAACTCACATGAGGATGCGCCGACTTTCTGACCTGGCAAAGGGTTAGCTGCACTCTGTGCACACAAACGGCTACTGACCCGTATGGACGCGAACATGGTTGATGAGTTTGTACCTTGCTCTGAACGTGAGCTCGTTTCTCATACAATTGGACCAGCGACAGGCAAAATGTTGATTGAGATGGCATTCACATGCTGGTTAACATGCTCCACGAAATCACCCATACTGTCGAATATCTCGCCATATGGAGTCACGTGGTCCGTGTTCCAACTGCACCGCATTTCGTCCTGGTCCGGGTTGGGACAGGGACCGACGTCACCTTGCACATCACTGTTTCCATGCAGACCTAAAGGTTCTTCAGCAAGGTGGCCATCCTCTGATCCGCCGCCGTATGCTGCAATATTGCTGGCCTGTGATTCATTCCCGAGTGTTGGTTAGTCTACGTCAGGAGCACTGTTACCATAGAGAGCATGGCGCAACCCAGGGTGCTCCACAAAAATAGAAGACGACAGAAAATACAAGGTATGCACAATTTCAGAGAGTCCAAGAAGTGGATGGAGGAGGGAACAGAGTTAGAACTTTTCTTTCGTCTTTTTTGTATCGTTTGCCTATTTGTACTCTCTCTTCTCTCTCTCTCTTTCTCTCTCTCTCTCTCTCTCTCTCTCTCTCTCTCTCTCTCTCTCTCTCTCTCTCTCTTCGACCACAGATATAGATGAGTGTGTGCAAAAACAATGTGAATCAACATTTGCAAAAAGCAGATGGTGACTTCCGAGCATTGCTTATATAGATTATTGATCGGTTTGGGCGGTGGCATGCTTGTGGCATGTAGAGACATGCTTGCGTAGAGAGCTAGGATGCGTATAGACTTTGTCGCAGCCAGGCTGTTTGCAAACGCTTCGCCGCTCGCCAGTGTGGACAACCGCATGTTTCTTGCGGTCAGAGGAGTTTGTAAATTTCTTCTTACAGCCGGGGTAGGGGCACCCGAAAGGTCTGTCGCCGGTGTGTAGTCGCATGTGGATTTTCCAATTTTCTGACCTGGCAAAGCGTTTGTTACACGCTGAGCATATAAACGGCTGCTCGCCCGTATGTACGCGAACATGGTTGATCAGTTTGTACCTTGCTTTGAATGGGCCTTTCTCTTTCTTACAATTGGACCAGCGACAGGCAAAATGTCGACTAGATATGGCATTCACATGCTGGTTCACATGCTCCACGAAATCACCCATACTGTCGAATAGCTCGCCACATGGAGTCACATGGTCCGTTCTCCAACTGCACCGCATTTCAACCTGGCCAGGGTTGGGACTGGGAACGAAGTCACCTTGCGCATCACCATTTCCGTCCACATCAAAAGGTTCTTCAGCAAGGTGGCCATCCTCTGATCCGCCGCCATATGTTGCAGCATTGCTGGCCGGTGATTCATACCCGAGTGTGGGTTGGTCTCCTTCAGAATCACTGTAACCAAAGTTGGAGGTAGCATATCCGGCACTGTGACTGAGTGCTGCTGCTGCTGCTTGCGGAACAGGAAGCTGGCTGCTGTCTCCAGGTGCTGGTGGTGCGGCTGCACTGTGTGGGACGTTAGCCACTGTTGCTGATCTTCCGGCTCCTTCCACACTCTGGTTCGGGTATACCGTTATGACTTGGACCAATGGAACAGGAGCCGGCAGTGAATACTGCTGCGGGTGCACCGTGCTGGTGGCACTGCACTGCTGCGGGTACACGCTGCTGATGGCACTACTATGCTGCTGTTCCTGATCCAAACAGGCGGCAAAGGGAATGAAAGCAGGTGGTTGCGGCAAGCTAGCGGCACGGTACTGCAAGGGAGTGAACGTATATTGGGGGAAGTAGGAATCACTGAACTGCTGCTGATCCAAGCTGCCGGTGGTACTGTGCTGCTGACCAGCACATACCAGGGTTGACATGGTAACAGGGGTTCTGTTCCTAATTCCAGGATCTGGATAAAGTCGCGAAGCAGAAGCAACCGGAGCAGAGGCAACAGGACCAGCTGCAACAGGTCCAGAAGCAACAGAACCAGTAGCAGTCGGTTTAACGCACATTGCTGCTGGTACTAAAGGTGAAAGAGAGCTAACCACTCTGCTTTGCTGTCCTTCGCCCGATCCTGTTTTCAAAGAAAGAGACTGCCATAGCTCCTCCTGACGTTGTGCCGTCGAATTGCTAGACGTGTGTTCCTTGCTACTACTAGTACAGTGGCCGTGGGCAGGGTATGATGATGACATACTCGCTACTGTACGGTAAACTACACCTGGGAAGAAAAAAGGCTAACGAAGCTGCTGCAGCTAGAATTGATGAACCTATTGCAAGCTCGTTGAGAGATTAATGCCCTTCGACAACGAAACACAGATAATAAATTCGGATGGTGCTCTGACTCTGAAAATGCTGCAGCTTCCAATCACCGTGACGTCGATGGTGACGTCTTAAGAGGTGCTTCAAGTTCGTTAGCGTCCACGACTGTTACGTACTGCAGAATGAACACAGGTGGTAGTAGTAGTAGTAGTAGTAGTAGTAGTAGTAGTAGTAGTAGTAGTAGAATTTATTATTTTGATAGGGAAGGCCCTACAGACGTTGCCGTCTTGTTACAGGGAACCCTAAGTGCTCTTTACAGAGCGAAACAAAAACGGATAGATGCTCAACCTGACGACACGAGACAGGCAGAGAATTCCACCTGTCAGCGCCAAGAAAAGAAATAGAGAACATGCCATATCTAGTGGTAGCCGCGGGCAAAGAAAGTGAAAAGAATGATTGCCCTCTAGTGCGCCTCTCGGTGCAAGTAGCAGCCGACTGGAGGGTGAACATAGAGGAAAGAAGAGGACTTGTAAGCTGATGAATACAGCGGAAAACAAAAAAGCCTCAAGTTGAGACGAGATTCGAGGGAGTATAACTTAGCGTGCCGCAAAACAAAGACAGTCGGTGGTCGTGGGGGGGGGGGGGGATCGCCTATCCGAGTTATTCCAGCACTTAGGGTTCGCCTCTACGTACCGGTATGTTAAGCACTATATAACATGATGAAACCGATGTTCTTACATGACACGTGATCGTTGCCGGGGCCATGGCCAATAGGCGATCTTCCCGCCGCGGGCATAATCAGGCCATCAGGACCGTTTGACGTCATTTCGAGAATGTTCGGACCGTTTGACGTCATTTCGGGAATAATTTTTCGACCTTTCGACCTTTCCACCTTTGACCTTCCCTAATATGTTGCTTCGCGCTGTAAGAAATCAAATCAAGCACGCTCTGTCTGTCATGATGGCTGAATCTTGCCCTTGCCTGCAGCCCTCGGGCCTACGGCCCTTGGGCTGCAGGCTCGGGCAAGATTCAGCCATCATGACCTCCTCAGCGTGCTTGATCACATACATTATATGATCGATAACTGCTGCCGAGCAATTCAAGAGAGCCCTATCTGATATTGAAGTTCTGAAATTGTAAACTCTATGCCAACAGTTAAAGAAACCTCTCGCTGCACTTCATATTCCCTGGACTTCCAAAAGTTTTGCCCATCCATCAAAGCCTGCCAATGTTCACATAATTATAATTATCTCTTCATGAAATGCTTCTCGGCGACAAGTAGCAGTTTATTTGAAATAAATAATCTCGCTCGCGCACTCCTCAGTCAAAATGATGCTGTAGCTGTGTTCACTGCATATTGCTGGAACTGGAAACACGAAAAGTACAAGTGTAGGTGACGCGACTTACTTAGAAAATCTCAGATTTTGAGTTTTTTGCGCTCCATACATAATTTTATTTTCATTATTTTATTGGTTTGGTGAGACTCCCATGATAGGTATCCATTTACCTCTGGAGAATCCGTAAATAAATAAACAAACAAACAAACAAACAAACTTTTGTTTGTCACCACTTGGCCAAGTAACTACGCGTTGTCAAGAAGCTGTGACGTCAGCCTTCAGCGGCGACGGCCTGATACTTAATAGGTGCAGCCGCTGCAGCGCCTCTTGAGACAGACATGTAAATAGTTTTGTATTTTCACTTGTATTTAATTATGTCGGCTCAGAGTCATTGCTACTGTATTCTCATTGCTGCTGCGCTTGAGTACATGACACAGGCAATGTACTTTTCATTTTTTGTAGCACCTACACGAAATTTGTATCAGGGATTTCCGTATGCAGCGGAAGATCGCTATATCTGACAAACGGACAATTGTACAGACTTGAAAATACTTTTATCGTCTTCAGCAGCCACAACTTAGTCAGAAACAGCTCTAAAGAAATTGTGAGAATGCATGCGAATGGATTCATGAATCGATTCAAGTGCATAATCGAACGCATGCAGCCACTGTACTCTAGAATGACTGGGTTAGAGGACAGTCATGTACAATTTCCCTATGGTGCGGAAGATTGCCATATCTAACAAACGGACAACTGTACAGACTTGCCGATACTTATCGTCTTCAGCAGCCACAACTTAGTCAGAAACAGCTCTAAAACAGTTGTGAGCTCCTATAGGTTACGAGTTTCTAGAAAATACCACCTTGGACCTTAGACTACTCTGACTGTTGGCCTCTAACTGTTGGTTCAAGTGTTGCCATGCTCAGTTGGCTTCGATTAGTGATCACAGATTCACAGACTCCGTCTCCGTGCCTGGCACAGTGCTGCCACAGTGTTGGCTTCAGATCGCGGATCTTCCCCGGCAGTCGCACACGTCGTTGATACCCGAGTGGCCAGCGGGCAGAGAGCCCGGAGAGAAACACACCACACCATGTACACTTTACACTGTACACCATGGTACACTGCAAGGACACTGCAAGTACACTACATTGTACAGTCATGATCGAGTTTGTCCCATTCCAGTACTGAGCAGGCATTTTCCCGGTCAGGAGGAAGAACTGTTCACAAGTTAAGGCAAATCTGACCAGAGTCCCGAGCATAGGTAGGCAATGACTGCGTTATTCCAGTACCACTTTGCAAACAAACACTGGGATGCGGAGAACTCGTCAAGGCGCAAGCACCCTTTACCTTGGGAGTTTAATTTGGAAGGATAACCCATACAAGTTCTAGTAGTCTACATGACGTCACAGGGGCTAGTTGGCCAGGAGGGTGTGATGTGGGTGGTGATGTGCGTAATGCTCTCCCCATGGTGTGTCCACTGCCCGTGCTCTCGCCTATCTACAATGCTCTTCAAAACGCTTACGAATAGTTCTTTCCGTCTCACCAACATACTCGTCCGCACGCACTGAGCACAACGTTGAGCAAATGACATCCGGGGACACACATTTACCAACGTGTATACCGGCATCACAGGCACGACACTCAACAGGCATTCACACTTCTCTTGGGCACTCAAGGCGAGACAACGATGACGACACCAACATATCCTTGAGTGAACAACCGGATTGGAATTTTTTACTAAGGCCACAGCTTCCGTCCTTGACATGTAAAGTAGCGGTGCAGCATCGCAGCCTTCGCAGGCATGAATCGTGGACGCGATACTACACGTACGTCTTTACTGGGCGAAGCCCGCCGCCGTGCAGACCAATACCTGGCTAAAAACGTGATTTTTTGGACTTTTTTTGGACTTGGAGCAAAATTCTGCACACTTTCGCGTATTTCCATGATCCGACAAGTTGCGCACGGTCTGCTCACATTCAAATACAGTGCTGCCAGCAAATGACAGCGTGCAACAAAAAATCTTTCCTTGCAAGGGCACATTCTCGGCCATAACTCTGTCAGATCGAGACAAGATTTTCAGAGATTTTGCAGCTCTTCATGCTCTTTCAACTGATGTAGCACTCGATATGATTGATTGATTGATTGATTTTATTTTACTTCGCAAGTTCAAACGGGTTCCTGGCCCAGTTATATGAAAACGAAGGGTAGAATTTGCCAAAATCCTAATGAGCAACAGCATAGGCAATGTTATCATAGAAGTGGAGTACTATGCGAGCGAGAATACTGAGAAGAAAGGAACATGTCAAAGCCTGACGAAACACAACCTATTTCAGGCATACATAGGGAAGGCAGGCTAGCTTAAAATCTTGCAATCTGGATACGGTGCGCACCTCTCTAGGCAAACTGTTCCACAGCAATGCTCCTGCGGTGGCGAATCTCGTTTGGCCACACCGACTGCGAGCTGGCTGGCTGAGCAGACCATTGGCATGCTGATGGCGCGTACTTCTGCCGCTTGATATGAATGTACAAATTCGATTTTTCAGTGATTTTACGACCAGGCTGCCTCCTTAATTAAGGTGAAGTGTTGGTCTTGGTAGACAGAATGGGTGAGCAGATGGGTTAAGCGAGGAGCTAATTGTCCTACCCTGTCGGCGGAGGAGCCTTGAGCATCAGAGCGGAACTTCCAGGGCCGAACTGTGACCTTGGAAGGCCAAAAGTCTGCAATCGTTACTGTGCTGAAGTCTTCCGCATCAATGACCACGTGAGCGTAGTGTAGCTGGGCACGATCACGGAGTAGTGCCAGGGACTCGCACTTTCATTGTACCCACGTCGACTCCAAGCACTGCCGCCATGGCCATTGCGATTGTAAAATGTGACGTGACGTCTTTCACAATCATATCGCCTTTGGTCAGCGCGTGCAGCTAACCTACGAAGTCTACATGTACAGTGATGGGCACAAGTATCTGTATTCTGGTCTCTGCACTCCGTGCTGAAAACTCTGAGCAACAAGCAGCAAGTACACAGACACGTCCAAACAATGATACGTACAAGTAGATCCAGCTGCGCCACTCCCCCGCCCTGACCTCGCGTGGTACGGAGAAAATCATGAGCAAGAGCGCGTACCATTTAACCATTATGGCATATGAGTGGGATGAGCGCCCATAGACCAGCTAGGAGAGAGCCTAAGGGAATACAGGGTGAGCCTAGCCACTGAACGCCCACCCCGCACCCTGGGACAGAGGGCCGTACAGTGACGCCCCCAACTACTGATTGAAGGGGGACTGGTAGGACCGTCTGCAATAATGACCCCGCACCGAGCGGCGAAGCCGGCACTCGTGTTGGCCTAGCATCCGTAATAACCAGGCCAGTCTTCATAATGAAGACTGAATGTTGATCTGCGCAAAATTGTACATGTAGTTCTGAAGTCAAGTCTCTACCACGGCTGGCAGCACATTCACTGAAGGTACGCGGCTTCTGAAGCGCTTCTGTGGTATGTTGGCACAGCATGACGGCAAGCCCTATGGGCTAGTGATGGCGCCTCCTAACAGCCTAAGTATGAATTTAATTTGCTTCTATTGCAAGCAGAAGCAACTTTTAAAATTCACACTTAGGCTGTTAGGTAGGTTGTCAAAGATCGTTAGTTATGTCCAGTGGTTGTCTTTTGTTGTCGCACTACATGTCACGCTTATTGAGTTTTCTCGCACTTGCACCTTTGTGTCATTATTGCTATGTGCATAGGTCACGAATTTTCCCTGTTTACTTTAGCTATCTGCTTACAAGCAGCAGTTTCACACGACGATCGTTTCACTGTGTAGATATAGACGGAGAGATGGA
Source organism: Sycon ciliatum (assembly GCF_964019385.1). Classification (NCBI taxonomy): domain Eukaryota; kingdom Metazoa; phylum Porifera; class Calcarea; order Leucosolenida; family Sycettidae; genus Sycon; species Sycon ciliatum. The sequence continues at coordinate 17,117,449 of NC_088652.1, forward strand.
GATGGAGAGAGAGCTGTTAGCCAGTTAGTTGTAGAACGTCAGTATCGTCGGTCAGTGTCGTGCAATGTTATCGCATGAGCTGATTGTTTAGTAACTGGTGGTGTTAGTGGACAGTATAGCGAAACTTGTAGTTCCTTTGTCTTTCTCTTTTGTATAAATTAAACCCTGGCTCTCCATCTGAGTCCATTCCTGCACACCTGATGAGCCGTCTATATCTATACGGCGAAACGATCGCCGTGTGAAACTGCTGCTTGTTACCGCTGCTTATTGTCCATCTAAATTGTCATAGTCGAAGTACAGTGCTGTTTTACTGAGCCGTTCGGTTTTTCATGATTCTTGTTCGCATAACTTCCCCTTTTATTAGTCTTCGCATCTTTTGAGCCACACAAGTTGTGTGGAATGTTGCTTTGCGTTCTTGAATCGTGGTTTGACCGTATTGTCCAATGGTCTTGCCAATATCGTCATCGACATGCATGAACATCCGCCAAAGTCCTTCACAGCTGAGACTTTCAGCTCGTGCTTATCTTGGTTGCGCTCACCTTCCCCTCATTATGTTATTTCTATAACTTAGAACCTTCCAAGTTGGAAGGCTGTTGGAGTGCGCATCCAAGATGTGCTACAGCTGTTAGCCAGTTAGTTATAGAACGTCATTTCCCTCGGTTAGTGTCGTGCAATGTGATCGCATGAGCTGATTGTTTAGTAACTGGTGGTGTTAGTGGACAGTATAGCGTAACTTGGAGTTCCTTGGTCTTTCTCATTCGTATACATAAAATAATTTTTCGTTAATTTCTTACTTTTTAGACGGAGTCCAAGGTTTGGAAAGCAAATAATATTATAAATTTTCTATAGGGGAAGCACCCATGACTAGAAAACAATAACTTTTTTGAGAAAGCTGCCATAAAGCAGATTTTATTGCTATAATGTTTCTTGCGGTCAGAGGAGTTTGAAGATTTCTTCTCACTGCCGGAGTGGGTGCACTCGAAAGGTCTCTCGCCGGTATGAACTCGCATGAGGATGCGCCGACTTTCTGACCTGGCAAAGGGTTAGCTGCACTCTGTGCACACAAACGGCTACTGACCCGTATGGACGCGAACATGGTTGATGAGTTTGTACCTTGCTCTGAGCGTGAGCTCGTTTCTCATACAATTGGACCAGCGACAGGCAAAATGTTGATTGAGATGGCATTCACATGCTGGTTAACATGCTCCACGAAATCACCCATACTGTCGAATATCTCGCCATATGGAGTCACGTGGTCCGTGTTCCAACTGCACCGCATTTCGTCCTGGTCCGGGTTGGGACAGGGACCGACGTCACCTTGCACATCACTGTTTCCATGCAGACCTAAAGGTTCTTCAGCAAGGTAGCCATCCTCTGATCCGCCGCCGTATGCTGCAATATTGCTGGCCTGTGATTCATTCCCGAGTGTTGGTTAGTCTACGTCAGGAGCACTGTTACCATAGAGAGCATGGCGCAACCCAGGGTGCTCCACAAAAATAGAAGACGACAGAAAATACAAGGTATGCACAATTTCAGAGAGTCCAAGAAGTGGATGGAGGAGGGAACAGAGTTAGAACTTTTCTTTCGTCTTTTTTGTATCGTTTGCCTATTTGTACTCTCTCTTCTCTCTCTCTCTTTCTCTCTCTCTCTCTCTCTCTCTCTCTCTCTCTCTCTCTCTCTCTCTCTCTCTCTCTCTCTCTCTCTCTCTCTCTCTCTCTCTCTCTCTCTCTCTCTCTCTCTCTCTCTCTCTCTCTCTCTCTCTCTCTCTCTCTCTTCGACCACAGATATAGATGAGTGTGTGCAAAAACAATGTGAATCAACATTTGCAAAAAGCAGATGGTGACTTCCGAGCATTGCTTATATAGATTATTGATCGGTTTGGGCGGTGGCATGCTTGTGGCATGTAGAGACATGCTTGCGTAGAGAGCTAGGATGCGTATAGACTTTGTCGCAGCCAGGCTGTTTGCAAACGCTTCGCCGCTCGCCAGTGTGGACAACCGCATGTTTCTTGCGGTCAGAGGAGTTTGTAAATTTCTTCTTACAGCCGGGGTAGGGGCACCCGAAAGGTCTGTCGCCGGTGTGTAGTCGCATGTGGATTTTCCAATTTTCTGACCTGGCAAAGCGTTTGTTACACGCTGAGCATATAAACGGCTGCTCGCCCGTATGTACGCGAACATGGTTGATCAGTTTGTACCTTGCTTTGAATGGGCCTTTCTCTTTCTTACAATTGGACCAGCGACAGGCAAAATGTCGACTAGATATGGCATTCACATGCTGGTTCACATGCTCCACGAAATCACCCATACTGTCGAATAGCTCGCCACATGGAGTCACATGGTCCGTTCTCCAACTGCACCGCATTTCAACCTGGCCAGGGTTGGGACTGGGAACGAAGTCACCTTGCGCATCACCATTTCCGTCCACATCAAAAGGTTCTTCAGCAAGGTGGCCATCCTCTGATCCGCCGCCATATGTTGCAGCATTGCTGGCCGGTGATTCATACCCGAGTGTGGGTTGGTCTCCTTCAGAATCACTGTAACCAAATTTGGAGGTAGCATATCCGGCACTGTGACTGAGTGCTGCTGCTGCTGCTTGCGGAACAGGAAGCTGGCTGCTGTCTCCAGGTGCTGGTGGTGCGGCTGCACTGTGTGGGACGTTAGCCACTGTTGCTGATCTTCCGGCTCCTTCCACACTCTGGTTCGGGTATACCGTTATGACTTGGACCAATGGAACAGGAGCCGGCAGTGAATACTGCTGCGGGTGCACCGTGCTGGTGGCACTGCACTGCTGCGGGTACACGCTGCTGATGGCACTACTATGCTGCTGTTCCTGATCCAAACAGGCGGCAAAGGGAATGAAAGCAGGTGGTTGCGGCAAGCTAGCGGCACGGTACTGCAAGGGAGTGAACGTATATTGGGGGAAGTAGGAATCACTGAACTGCTGCTGATCCAAGCTGCCGGTGGTACTGTGCTGCTGACCAGCACATACCAGGGTTGACATGGTAACAGGGGTTCTGTTCCTAATTCCAGGATCTGGATAAAGTCGCGAAGCAGAAGCAACCGGAGCAGAGGCAACAGGACCAGCTGCAACAGGTCCAGAAGCAACAGAACCAGTAGCAGTCGGTTTAACGCACATTGCTGCTGGTACTAAAGGTGAAAGAGAGCTAACCACTCTGCTTTGCTGTCCTTCGCCCGATCCTGTTTTCAAAGAAAGAGACTGCCATAGCTCCTCCTGACGTTGTGCCGTCGAATTGCTAGACGTGTGTTCCTTGCTACTACTAGTACAGTGGCCGTGGGCAGGGTATGATGATGACATACTCGCTACTGTACGGTAAACTACACCTGGGAAGAAAAAAGGCTAACGAAGCTGCTGCAGCTAGAATTGATGAACCTATTGCAAGCTCGTTGAGAGATTAATGCCCTTCGACAACGAAACACAGATAATAAATTCGGATGGTGCTCTGACTCTGAAAATGCTGCAGCTTCCAATCACCGTGACGTCGATGGTGACGTCTTAAGAGGTGCTTCAAGTTCGTTAGCGTCCACGACTGTTACGTACTGCAGAATGAACACAGGTGGTAGTAGTAGTAGTAGTAGTAGTAGTAGTAGTAGTAGTAGTAGTAGAATTTATTATTTTGATAGGGAAGGCCCTACAGACGTTGCCGTCTTGTTACAGGGAACCCTAAGTGCTCTTTACAGAGCGAAACAAAAACGGATAGATGCTCAACCTGACGACACGAGACAGGCAGAGAATTCCACCTGTCAGCGCCAAGAAAAGAAATAGAGAACATGCCATATCTAGTGGTAGCCGCGGGCAAAGAAAGTGAAAAGAATGATTGCCCTCTAGTGCGCCTCTCGGTGCAAGTAGCAGCCGACTGGAGGGTGAACATAGAGGAAAGAAGAGGACTTGTAAGCTGATGAATACAGCGGAAAACAAAAAAGCCTCAAGTTGAGACGAGATTCGAGGGAGTATAACTTAGCGTGCCGCAAAACAAAGACAGTCGGTGGTCGTGGGGGGGGGGGGATCGCCTATCCGAGTTATTCCAGCACTTAGGGTTCGCCTCTACGTACCGGTATGTTAAGCACTATATAACATGATGAAACCGATGTTCTTACATGACACGTGATCGTTGCCGGGGCCATGGCCAATAGGCGATCTTCCCGCCGCGGGCATTATCAGGCCATCAGGACCGTTTGACGTCATTTCGAGAATGTTCGGACCGTTTGACGTCATTTCGGGAATAATTTTTCGACCTTTCGACCTTTCCACCTTTGACCTTCCCTAATATGTTGCTTCGCGCTGTAAGAAATCAAATCAAGCACGCTCTGTCTGTCATGATGGCTGAATCTTGCCCTTGCCTGCAGCCCTCGGGCCTACGGCCCTTGGGCTGCAGGCTCGGGCAAGATTCAGCCATCATGACCTCCTCAGCGTGCTTGATCACATACATTATATGATCGATAACTGCTGCCGAGCAATTCAAGAGAGCCCTATCTGATATTGAAGTTCTGAAATTGTAAACTCTATGCCAACAGTTAAAGAAACCTCTCGCTGCACTTCATATTCCCTGGACTTCCAAAAGTTTTGCCCATCCATCAAAGCCTGCCAATGTTCACATAATTATAATTATCTCTTCATGAAATGCTTCTCGGCGACAAGTAGCAGTTTATTTGAAATAAATAATCTCGCTCGCGCACTCCTCAGTCAAAATGATGCTGTAGCTGTGTTCACTGCATATTGCTGGAACTGGAAACACGAAAAGTACAAGTGTAGGTGACGCGACTTACTTAGAAAATCTCAGATTTTGAGTTTTTTGCGCTCCATACATAATTTTATTTTCATTATTTTATTGGTTTGGTGAGACTCCCATGATAGGTATCCATTTACCTCTGGAGAATCCGTAAATAAATAAACAAACAAACAAACAAACAAACTTTTGTTTGTCACCACTTGGCCAAGTAACTACGCGTTGTCAAGAAGCTGTGACGTCAGCCTTCAGCGGCGACGGCCTGATACTTAATAGGTGCAGCCGCTGCAGCGCCTCTTGAGACAGACATGTAAATAGTTTTGTATTTTCACTTGTATTTAATTATGTCGGCTCAGAGTCATTGCTACTGTATTCTCATTGCTGCTGCGCTTGAGTACATGACACAGGCAATGTACTTTTCATTTTTTGTAGCACCTACACGAAATTTGTATCAGGGATTTCCGTATGCAGCGGAAGATCGCTATATCTGACAAACGGACAATTGTACAGACTTGAAAATACTTTTATCGTCTTCAGCAGCCACAACTTAGTCAGAAACAGCTCTAAAGAAATTGTGAGAATGCATGCGAATGGATTCATGAATCGATTCAAGTGCATAATCGAACGCATGCAGCCACTGTACTCTAGAATGACTGGGTTAGAGGACAGTCATGTACAATTTCCCTATGGTGCGGAAGATTGCCATATCTAACAAACGGACAACTGTACAGACTTGCCGATACTTATCGTCTTCAGCAGCCACAACTTAGTCAGAAACAGCTCTAAAACAGTTGTGAGCTCCTATAGGTTACGAGTTTCTAGAAAATACCACCTTGGACCTTAGACTACTCTGACTGTTGGCCTCTTACTGTTGGTTCAAGTGTTGCCATGCTCAGTTGGCTTCGATTAGTGATCACAGATTCACAGACTCCGTCTCCGTGCCTGGCACAGTGCTGCCACAGTGTTGGCTTCAGATCGCGGATCTTCCCCGGCAGTCGCACACGTCGTTGATACCCGAGTGGCCAGCGGGCAGAGAGCCCGGAGAGAAACACACCACACCATGTACACTTTACACTGTACACCATGGTACACTGCAAGGACACTGCAAGTACACTACATTGTACAGTCATGATCGAGTTTGTCCCATTCCAGTACTGAGCAGGCATTTTCCCGGTCAGGAGGAAGAACTGTTCACAAGTTAAGGCAAATCTGACCAGAGTCCCGAGCATAGGTAGGCAATGACTGCGTTATTCCAGTACCACTTTGCAAACAAACACTGGGATGCGGAGAACTCGTCAAGGCGCAAGCACCCTTTACCTTGGGAGTTTAATTTGGAAGGATAACCCATACAAGTTCTAGTAGTCTACATGACGTCACAGGGGCTAGTTGGCCAGGAGGGTGTGATGTGGGTGGTGATGTGCGTAATGCTCTCCCCATGGTGTGTCCACTGCCCGTGCTCTCGCCTATCTACAATGCTCTTCAAAACGCTTACGAATAGTTCTTTCCGTCTCACCAACATACTCGTCCGCACGCACTGAGCACAACGTTGAGCAAATGACATCCGGGGACACACATTTACCAACGTGTATACCGGCATCACAGGCACGACACTCAACAGGCATTCACACTTCTCTTGGGCACTCAAGGCGAGACAACGATGACGACACCAACATATCCTTGAGTGAACAACCGGATTGGAATTTTTTACTAAGGCCACAGCTTCCGTCCTTGACATGTAAAGTAGCGGTGCAGCATCGCAGCCTTCGCAGGCATGAATCGTGGACGCGATACTACACGTACGTCTTTACTGGGCGAAGCCCGCCGCCGTGCAGACCAATACCTGGCTAAAAACGTGATTTTTTGGACTTTTTTTGGACTTGGAGCAAAATTCTGCACACTTTCGCGTATTTCCATGATCCGACAAGTTGCGCACGGTCTGCTCACATTCAAATACAGTGCTGCCAGCAAATGACAGCGTGCAACAAAAAATCTTTCCTTGCAAGGGCACATTCTCGGCCATAACTCTGTCAGATCGAGACAAGATTTTCAGAGATTTTGCAGCTCTTCATGCTCTTTCAACTGATGTAGCACTCGATATGATTGATTGATTGATTGATTTTATTTTACTTCGCAAGTTCAAACGGGTTCCTGGCCCAGTTATATGAAAACGAAGGGTAGAATTTGCCAAAATCCTAATGAGCAACAGCATAGGCAATGTTATCATAGAAGTGGAGTACTATGCGAGCGAGAATACTGAGAAGAAAGGAACATGTCAAAGCCTGACGAAACACAACCTATTTCAGGCATACATAGGGAAGGCAGGCTAGCTTAAAATCTTGCAATCTGGATACGGTGCGCACCTCTCTAGGCAAACTGTTCCACAGCAATGCTCCTGCGGTGGCGAATCTCGTTTGGCCACACCGACTGCGAGCTGGCTGGCTGAGCAGACCATTGGCATGCTGATGGCGCGTACTTCTGCCGCTTGATATGAATGTACAAATTCGATTTTTCAGTGATTTTACGACCAGGCTGCCTCCTTAATTAAGGTGAAGTGTTGGTCTTGGTAGACAGAATGGGTGAGCAGATGGGTTAAGCGAGGAGCTAATTGTCCTACCCTGTCGGCGGAGGAGCCTTGAGCATCAGAGCGGAACTTCCAGGGCCGAACTGTGACCTTGGAAGGCCAAAAGTCTGCAATCGTTACTGTGCTGAAGTCTTCCGCATCAATGACCACGTGAGCGTAGTGTAGCTGGGCACGATCACGGAGTAGTGCCAGGGACTCGCACTTTCATTGTACCCACGTCGACTCCAAGCACTGCCGCCATGGCCATTGCGATTGTAAAATGTGACGTGACGTCTTTCACAATCATATCGCCTTTGGTCAGCGCGTGCAGCTAACCTACGAAGTCTACATGTACAGTGATGGGCACAAGTATCTGTATTCTGGTCTCTGCACTCCGTGCTGAAAACTCTGAGCAACAAGCAGCAAGTACACAGACACGTCCAAACAATGATACGTACAAGTAGATCCAGCTGCGCCACTCCCCCGCCCTGACCTCGCGTGGTACGGAGAAAATCATGAGCAAGAGCGCGTACCATTTAACCATTATGGCATATGAGTGGGATGAGCGCCCATAGACCAGCTAGGAGAGAGCCTAAGGGAATACAGGGTGAGCCTAGCCACTGAACGCCCACCCCGCACCCTGGGACAGAGGGCCGTACAGTGACGCCCCCAACTACTGATTGAAGGGGGACTGGTAGGACCGTCTGCAATAATGACCCCGCACCGAGCGGCGAAGCCGGCACTCGTGTTGGCCTAGCATCCGTAATAACCAGGCCAGTCTTCATAATGAAGACTGAATGTTGATCTGCGCAAAATTGTACATGTAGTTCTGAAGTCAAGTCTCTACCACGGCTGGCAGCACATTCACTGAAGGTACGCGGCTTCTGAAGCGCTTCTGTGGTATGTTGGCACAGCATGACGGCAAGCCCTATGGGCTAGTGATGGCGCCTCCTAACAGCCTAAGTATGAATTTAATTTGCTTCTATTGCAAGCAGAAGCAACTTTTAAAATTCACACTTAGGCTGTTAGGTAGGTTGTCAAAGATCGTTAGTTATGTCCAGTGGTTGTCTTTTGTTGTCGCACTACATGTCACGCTTATTGAGTTTTCTCGCACTTGCACCTTTGTGTCATTATTGCTATGTGCATAGGTCACGAATTTTCCCTGTTTACTTTAGCTATCTGCTTACAAGCAGCAGTTTCACACGACGATCGTTTCACTGTGTAGATATAGACGGAGAGATGGAGATGGAGAGAGAGCTGTTAGCCAGTTAGTTGTAGAACGTCAGTATCGTCGGTCAGTGTCGTGCAATGTTATCGCATGAGCTGATTGTTTAGTAACTGGTGGTGTTAGTGGACAGTATAGCGAAACTTGTAGTTCCTTTGTCTTTCTCTTTTGTATAAATTAAACCCTGGCTCTCCATCTGAGTCCATTCCTGCACACCTGATGAGCCGTCTATATCTATACGGCGAAACGATCGCCGTGTGAAACTGCTGCTTGTTACCGCTGCTTATTGTCCATCTAAATTGTCATAGTCGAAGTACAGTGCTGTTTTACTGAGCCGTTCGGTTTTTCATGATTCTTGTTCGCATAACTTCCCCTTTTATTAGTCTTCGCATCTTTTGAGCCACACAAGTTGTGTGGAATGTTGCTTTGCGTTCTTGAATCGTGGTTTGACCGTATTGTCCAATGGTCTTGCCAATATCGTCATCGACATGCATGAACATCCGCCAAAGTCCTTCACAGCTGAGACTTTCAGCTCGTGCTTATCTTGGTTGCGCTCACCTTCCCCTCATTATGTTATTTCTATAACTTAGAACCTTCCAAGTTGGAAGGCTGTTGGAGTGCGCATCCAAGATGTGCTACAGCTGTTAGCCAGTTAGTTATAGAACGTCATTTCCCTCGGTTAGTGTCGTGCAATGTGATCGCATGAGCTGATTGTTTAGTAACTGGTGGTGTTAGTGGACAGTATAGCGTAACTTGGAGTTCCTTGGTCTTTCTCATTCGTATACATAAAATAATTTTTCGTTAATTTCTTACTTTTTAGACGGAGTCCAAGGTTTGGAAAGCAAATAATATTATAAATTTTCTATAGGGGAAGCACCCATGACTAGAAAACAATAACTTTTTTGAGAAAGCTGCCATAAAGCAGATTTTATTGCTATAATGTTTCTTGCGGTCAGAGGAGTTTGAAGATTTCTTCTCACTGCCGGAGTGGGTGCACTCGAAAGGTCTCTCGCCGGTATGAACTCGCATGAGGATGCGCCGACTTTCTGACCTGGCAAAGGGTTAGCTGCACTCTGTGCACACAAACGGCTACTGACCCGTATGGACGCGAACATGGTTGATGAGTTTGTACCTTGCTCTGAACGTGAGCTCGTTTCTCATACAATTGGACCAGCGACAGGCAAAATGTTGATTGAGATGGCATTCACATGCTGGTTAACATGCTCCACGAAATCACCCATACTGTCGAATATCTCGCCATATGGAGTCACGTGGTCCGTGTTCCAACTGCACCGCATTTCGTCCTGGTCCGGGTTGGGACAGGGACCGACGTCACCTTGCACATCACTGTTTCCATGCAGACCTAAAGGTTCTTCAGCAAGGTAGCCATCCTCTGATCCGCCGCCGTATGCTGCAATATTGCTGGCCTGTGATTCATTCCCGAGTGTTGGTTAGTCTACGTCAGGAGCACTGTTACCATAGAGAGCATGGCGCAACCCAGGGTGCTCCACAAAAATAGAAGACGACAGAAAATACAAGGTATGCACAATTTCAGAGAGTCCAAGAAGTGGATGGAGGAGGGAACAGAGTTAGAACTTTTCTTTCGTCTTTTTTGTATCGTTTGCCTATTTGTACTCTCTCTTCTCTCTCTCTCTTTCTCTCTCTCTCTCTCTCTCTCTCTCTCTCTCTCTCTCTCTCTCTCTCTCTCTCTCTCTCTCTCTCTCTCTCTCTCTCTCTCTCTCTCTCTCTCTCTCTCTCTTCGACCACAGATATAGATGAGTGTGTGCAAAAACAATGTGAATCAACATTTGCAAAAAGCAGATGGTGACTTCCGAGCATTGCTTATATAGATTATTGATCGGTTTGGGCGGTGGCATGCTTGTGGCATGTAGAGACATGCTTGCGTAGAGAGCTAGGATGCGTATAGACTTTGTCGCAGCCAGGCTGTTTGCAAACGCTTCGCCGCTCGCCAGTGTGGACAACCGCATGTTTCTTGCGGTCAGAGGAGTTTGTAAATTTCTTCTTACAGCCGGGGTAGGGGCACCCGAAAGGTCTGTCGCCGGTGTGTAGTCGCATGTGGATTTTCCAATTTTCTGACCTGGCAAAGCGTTTGTTACACGCTGAGCATATAAACGGCTGCTCGCCCGTATGTACGCGAACATGGTTGATCAGTTTGTACCTTGCTTTGAATGGGCCTTTCTCTTTCTTACAATTGGACCAGCGACAGGCAAAATGTCGACTAGATATGGCATTCACATGCTGGTTCACATGCTCCACGAAATCACCCATACTGTCGAATAGCTCGCCACATGGAGTCACATGGTCCGTTCTCCAACTGCACCGCATTTCAACCTGGCCAGGGTTGGGACTGGGAACGAAGTCACCTTGCGCATCACCATTTCCGTCCACATCAAAAGGTTCTTCAGCAAGGTGGCCATCCTCTGATCCGCCGCCATATGTTGCAGCATTGCTGGCCGGTGATTCATACCCGAGTGTGGGTTGGTCTCCTTCAGAATCACTGTAACCAAATTTGGAGGTAGCATATCCGGCACTGTGACTGAGTGCTGCTGCTGCTGCTTGCGGAACAGGAAGCTGGCTGCTGTCTCCAGGTGCTGGTGGTGCGGCTGCACTGTGTGGGACGTTAGCCACTGTTGCTGATCTTCCGGCTCCTTCCACACTCTGGTTCGGGTATACCGTTATGACTTGGACCAATGGAACAGGAGCCGGCAGTGAATACTGCTGCGGGTGCACCGTGCTGGTGGCACTGCACTGCTGCGGGTACACGCTGCTGATGGCACTACTATGCTGCTGTTCCTGATCCAAACAGGCGGCAAAGGGAATGAAAGCAGGTGGTTGCGGCAAGCTAGCGGCACGGTACTGCAAGGGAGTGAACGTATATTGGGGGAAGTAGGAATCACTGAACTGCTGCTGATCCAAGCTGCCGGTGGTACTGTGCTGCTGACCAGCACATACCAGGGTTGACATGGTAACAGGGGTTCTGTTCCTAATTCCAGGATCTGGATAAAGTCGCGAAGCAGAAGCAACCGGAGCAGAGGCAACAGGACCAGCTGCAACAGGTCCAGAAGCAACAGAACCAGTAGCAGTCGGTTTAACGCACATTGCTGCTGGTACTAAAGGTGAAAGAGAGCTAACCACTCTGCTTTGCTGTCCTTCGCCCGATCCTGTTTTCAAAGAAAGAGACTGCCATAGCTCCTCCTGACGTTGTGCCGTCGAATTGCTAGACGTGTGTTCCTTGCTACTACTAGTACAGTGGCCGTGGGCAGGGTATGATGATGACATACTCGCTACTGTACGGTAAACTACACCTGGGAAGAAAAAAGGCTAACGAAGCTGCTGCAGCTAGAATTGATGAACCTATTGCAAGCTCGTTGAGAGATTAATGCCCTTCGACAACGAAACACAGATAATAAATTCGGATGGTGCTCTGACTCTGAAAATGCTGCAGCTTCCAATCACCGTGACGTCGATGGTGACGTCTTAAGAGGTGCTTCAAGTTCGTTAGCGTCCACGACTGTTACGTACTGCAGAATGAACACAGGTGGTAGTAGTAGTAGTAGTAGTAGTAGTAGTAGTAGTAGTAGTAGTAGAATTTATTATTTTGATAGGGAAGGCCCTACAGACGTTGCCGTCTTGTTACAGGGAACCCTAAGTGCTCTTTACAGAGCGAAACAAAAACGGATAGATGCTCAACCTGACGACACGAGACAGGCAGAGAATTCCACCTGTCAGCGCCAAGAAAAGAAATAGAGAACATGCCATATCTAGTGGTAGCCGCGGGCAAAGAAAGTGAAAAGAATGATTGCCCTCTAGTGCGCCTCTCGGTGCAAGTAGCAGCCGACTGGAGGGTGAACATAGAGGAAAGAAGAGGACTTGTAAGCTGATGAATACAGCGGAAAACAAAAAAGCCTCAAGTTGAGACGAGATTCGAGGGAGTATAACTTAGCGTGCCGCAAAACAAAGACAGTCGGTGGTCGTGGGGGGGGGGGGGATCGCCTATCCGAGTTATTCCAGCACTTAGGGTTCGCCTCTACGTACCGGTATGTTAAGCACTATATAACATGATGAAACCGATGTTCTTACATGACACGTGATCGTTGCCGGGGCCATGGCCAATAGGCGATCTTCCCGCCGCGGGCATAATCAGGCCATCAGGACCGTTTGACGTCATTTCGAGAATGTTCGGACCGTTTGACGTCATTTCGGGAATAATTTTTCGACCTTTCGACCTTTCCACCTTTGACCTTCCCTAATATGTTGCTTCGCGCTGTAAGAAATCAAATCAAGCACGCTCTGTCTGTCATGATGGCTGAATCTTGCCCTTGCCTGCAGCCCTCGGGCCTACGGCCCTTGGGCTGCAGGCTCGGGCAAGATTCAGCCATCATGACCTCCTCAGCGTGCTTGATCACATACATTATATGATCGATAACTGCTGCCGAGCAATTCAAGAGAGCCCTATCTGATATTGAAGTTCTGAAATTGTAAACTCTATGCCAACAGTTAAAGAAACCTCTCGCTGCACTTCATATTCCCTGGACTTCCAAAAGTTTTGCCCATCCATCAAAGCCTGCCAATGTTCACATAATTATAATTATCTCTTCATGAAATGCTTCTCGGCGACAAGTAGCAGTTTATTTGAAATAAATAATCTCGCTCGCGCACTCCTCAGTCAAAATGATGCTGTAGCTGTGTTCACTGCATATTGCTGGAACTGGAAACACGAAAAGTACAAGTGTAGGTGACGCGACTTACTTAGAAAATCTCAGATTTTGAGTTTTTTGCGCTCCATACATAATTTTATTTTCATTATTTTATTGGTTTGGTGAGACTCCCATGATAGGTATCCATTTACCTCTGGAGAATCCGTAAATAAATAAACAAACAAACAAACAAACAAACTTTTGTTTGTCACCACTTGGCCAAGTAACTACGCGTTGTCAAGAAGCTGTGACGTCAGCCTTCAGCGGCGACGGCCTGATACTTAATAGGTGCAGCCGCTGCAGCGCCTCTTGAGACAGACATGTAAATAGTTTTGTATTTTCACTTGTATTTAATTATGTCGGCTCAGAGTCATTGCTACTGTATTCTCATTGCTGCTGCGCTTGAGTACATGACACAGGCAATGTACTTTTCATTTTTTGTAGCACCTACACGAAATTTGTATCAGGGATTTCCGTATGCAGCGGAAGATCGCTATATCTGACAAACGGACAATTGTACAGACTTGAAAATACTTTTATCGTCTTCAGCAGCCACAACTTAGTCAGAAACAGCTCTAAAGAAATTGTGAGAATGCATGCGAATGGATTCATGAATCGATTCAAGTGCATAATCGAACGCATGCAGCCACTGTACTCTAGAATGACTGGGTTAGAGGACAGTCATGTACAATTTCCCTATGGTGCGGAAGATTGCCATATCTAACAAACGGACAACTGTACAGACTTGCCGATACTTATCGTCTTCAGCAGCCACAACTTAGTCAGAAACAGCTCTAAAACAGTTGTGAGCTCCTATAGGTTACGAGTTTCTAGAAAATACCACCTTGGACCTTAGACTACTCTGACTGTTGGCCTCTTACTGTTGGTTCAAGTGTTGCCATGCTCAGTTGGCTTCGATTAGTGATCACAGATTCACAGACTCCGTCTCCGTGCCTGGCACAGTGCTGCCACAGTGTTGGCTTCAGATCGCGGATCTTCCCCGGCAGTCGCACACGTCGTTGATACCCGAGTGGCCAGCGGGCAGAGAGCCCGGAGAGAAACACACCACACCATGTACACTTTACACTGTACACCATGGTACACTGCAAGGACACTGCAAGTACACTACATTGTACAGTCATGATCGAGTTTGTCCCATTCCAGTACTGAGCAGGCATTTTCCCGGTCAGGAGGAAGAACTGTTCACAAGTTAAGGCAAATCTGACCAGAGTCCCGAGCATAGGTAGGCAATGACTGCGTTATTCCAGTACCACTTTGCAAACAAACACTGGGATGCGGAGAACTCGTCAAGGCGCAAGCACCCTTTACCTTGGGAGTTTAATTTGGAAGGATAACCCATACAAGTTCTAGTAGTCTACATGACGTCACAGGGGCTAGTTGGCCAGGAGGGTGTGATGTGGGTGGTGATGTGCGTAATGCTCTCCCCATGGTGTGTCCACTGCCCGTGCTCTCGCCTATCTACAATGCTCTTCAAAACGCTTACGAATAGTTCTTTCCGTCTCACCAACATACTCGTCCGCACGCACTGAGCACAACGTTGAGCAAATGACATCCGGGGACACACATTTTACCAACGTGTATACCGGCATCACAGGCACGACACTCAACAGGCATTCACACTTCTCTAGGGCACTCAAGGCGAGACAACGATGACGACACCAACATATCCTTGAGTGAACAACCGGATTGGAATTTTTTTACTAAGGCCACAGCTTCCAATCATGACATGCATCCGTAATAACCAGGCCAGTCTTCATAATGAAGACTGAATGTTGATCTTCGCAATATTCTACATGTAGGTCCGAAGTCAAGTCTCTACCACGGCTGGCAGCACATCCACTGAAGGTACGCCGCTTCTGAAGCGCTTCTGTGGTATGGTGGCGCAGCATGACGGCAAGCCCTATGGGCTAGTGATGGCGCCTCCTAACAGCCTAAGTATGACTTTAATTTGCTTCTATTGCAAGCAGAAGCAACTTAAATTCACACTTAGGCTGTTAGGTAGGTTGTCAAAAGATCGTTAGTTATGTCCAGTGGTTGTCTTTTGTTGTCGCACTATATGTCACGCTTATTGAGTTTTCTCGCACTTGCACCTTTGTGTCATTATTGCTATGTGCATAGGTCACGAATTTTCCCTGTTTACTTTAGCTATCTGTTTACAAGCAGCAGTTTCACACGACGATCGTTTCGCCGTGTAGATATAGACGGAGAGATGGAGATGGAGAGAGAGCTGTTAGCCAGTTAGTTGTAGAACGTCAGTACCGTCGGTCAGTGTCGTGCAATGTTATCGCATGAGCTGATTGTTTAGTAACTGGTGGTGTTAGTGGACAGTATAGCGAAACTTGTAGTTCCTTTGTCTTTCTCTTTTGTATAAATTAAACCCTGGCTCTCCATCTGAGTCCATTCCTGCACACCTGATGAGCCGTCTATATCTATACGGCGAAACGATCGCCGTGTGAAACTGCTGCTTGTTACCGCTGCTTATTGTCCATCTAAATTGTCATAGTCGAAGTACAGTGCTGTTTTACTGAGCCGCTCGGTTTTTCATGATTCTTGTTCGCATAACTTCCCCTTTTATTAATCTTCGCATCTTTTGAGCCACACAAGTTGTGTGGAATGTTGCTTTGCGTTCTTGAATCGTGGTTTGACCGTATTGTCCAATGGTCTTGCCAATATCGTCATCGACATGCATGAACATCCGCCAACGTCCTTCACAGCTGAGACTTTCAGCTCGTGCTTATCTTGGTTGCGCTCACCTTCCCCTCATTATGTTATTTCTATAACTTAGAACCTTCCAAGTTGGAAGGCTGTTGGAGTGCGCATCCAAGATGTGCTACAGCTGTTAGCCAGTTAGTTATAGAACGTCAGTACCGTCGGTCAGTGTCGTGCAATGTTATCGCATGAGCTGATTGTTTAGTAACTGGTGGTGTTAGTGGACAGTATTTGTATAGCGTAACTTAGAGTTCCTTGGTCTTTTTCTTTTGTATACATTAATAATTTTCGTTAATGTCATACTTTTTAGACGGAGTCCAAGGTTTGGAAAGCAAAATAATATTTTATAAATTTTCTATAGTAGAAGCACCCATGACTAGAACACAATAACGTTTTTGAGAAAGCTGCCATAAAGCAGTTTTTATTGCTATAATGTTTCTTGCGGTCAGAGGAGTTTGAAGATTTCTTCTTACTGCCGGAGTGGGTGCATTCGAAAGGTCTCTCGCCGGTATGAACTCGCATGAGGATGCGCCGACTTTCTGACCTGGCAAAGGGTTAGCTGCACTCTGTGCACACAAACGGCTACTGACCCGTATGGAGGCGAACATGGTTGATGAGTTTGTACCTTGCTCTGAACGTGAGCTCGTTTCTCATACAATTGGACCAGCGACAGGCAAAATGTTGATTGAGATGGCATTCACATGCTGGTTAACATGCTCCACGAAATCACCTATACTGTCGAATATCTCGCCACATGGAGTCACGTGGTCCGTGTTCCAACTGCACCGCATTTCGTCCTGGTCCGGGTTAGGACTGGGACCGACGTCACCTTGCCCATCACTGTTTCCATGCAGACCTAAAGGTTCTTCAGCAAGGTGGCCATCCTCTGATCCGCAGCCGTATGATGCAATATTGCTGGCCTGTGATTCATACCCGAGTATTGGTTGGTCTCCTTCAGGAGCACTGTTACCATAGAGAGCATGGCGCGGATGCATTGCATCCCAGGGTGCTCCACAAGAATAAAAGAGGACAGAAAATACGCAGGCACAATTTCAGAGAGTCAAAGAAGTGGATGGAGGAGGGAACAGAGTTGGAACTTTTCTTTCATCTTTTTTGTATAGTTTGCCTGTTTGTAATGAAACTTTTTAGAAAAAACTATAAGTTCATCAACAACAAGAACAAGAACAAAAAGAACAACAAGAACAAGAACAACAAGAACAACAACAACATGCAATAACAATATGATTGTATTGTGCTACTGAAATTTTGAATGTTAAGGTCTTCGGAGATGTTGACTTCCGAGCATTGCTTATACAGATTATGGATCAGTTTGGGCGGTGGCATGCTTGTGGCATGTAGAGATATGCTTGCGTAGAGAGCTTGGATGCATATAGCCTTTGTCGCAGCCAGGCTGTTTGCAAACGTATCCCCGCTCGCCAGTGTGGAAAACCGTTTGTTTCTTGCGGTCAGAGGAGGTTGTAAATTTCTTCTTCCGGCGGGTGTAGGGGCACTCGAAAGGTCTCTCGCCGGTGTGTTGTCGAATGTGGATTTTCCGATTTTCTGACCTGGCTAAGCGTTTGTTACACTCTGAGCATATAAACGGCTGCTCGCCCGTATGTACGCGAACATGGTTGATGAGTTTGTACCTTGCTTTGAATGGGCCATTCTTTGGCTTACAAGTGGACCAGCGACAGGCAAAATGTCGATTAGAGATGGCATTCACATGCTGGTTAACATGCTCCACGAAATCACCCATACTGTCGAATAGCTCGCCACATGGAGTCACATGGTCCGTGTTCCAACTGCACCGCATTTCATCCTGGCCAGGGTTGGGACTGGGACCGAAGTCACCTTGCGCATCACCATTTCCGTCCACATCAAAAGGTTCTTCAGCAAGGTGGCCATCCTCTGATCGGCTGCCGTATGTTGCAGCATTGCTGGCCGGTGATTCATTCCCGAGTGTTGGTTGGTCTCCTTCAGGAGCACTGTTACCATAGAGAGCATGGCGCGGATGCATTGCATCCCAGGGTGCTCCACAAGAATAGAAGAGGACAGAAAATACGCAGGCACAATTTCAGAGAGTCAAAGAAGCGGATGGAGGAGGGAACAGAGTTGGAACTTTTCTTTCGTCTTTTTTGTATAGTTTGCCTGTTTGTAATGGAACTTTTTAGAAAAAATTATAAGTTCATCAACAACAAGAACAAGAACAAAAAGAACAACAAGAACAAGAACAACAAGAACAACAACAACATGCAATAACAATATGATTGTATTGTGCTACTGAAATTGTGTATGTTAGTGTCTTCGGAGATGTTGACTTCCGAGCATTGCTTGTAAAGATTATGGATCGGTTTGGGCGGTGGCATGCTTGTGGCATGTAGAGACATGCTTGCGTAGAGAGCTTGGATGCATATAGCCTTTGTCGCAGCCAGGCTGTTTGCAAACGTATCCCCGCTCGCCAGTGTGGACAACCGTTTGCTTCTTGCGGTCAGAGGAGGTTGTAAATTTCTTCTTACAGCGGGTGTAGGGGCACTCGAAAGGTCTCTCGCCGGTGTGTAGTCGAATGTGGATTTTCCGATTTTCTGACCTGGCTAAGCGTTTGTTACACTCTGAGCATATAAACGGCTGCTCGCCCGTTTGTACGCGAACATGGTTGATGAGTTTGTACCTTGCTTTGAATGGGCCATTCTTTGGCTTACAAGTGGACCAGCGACAGGCAAAATTTCGATTAGAGATGGCATTCACATGCTGGTTAACATGCTCCACGAAATCACCCATACTGTCGAATAGCTCGCCACATGGAGTCACATGGTCCGTACTCCAACTGCACCGCATGTCATCCTGGCCAGGGTTGGGACTGGGAACGAAGTCACCTTGCGCATCACCATTTCCGTCCACATCAAAAGGTTCTTCAGCAAGGTGGCCATCCTCTGATCCGCCGCCGTATGTTGCAGCATTGTAACTGAGTGATGCTGCTGCTGCGGCTGCTTGCGGAACAGGAAGCTGGCTGCTGTCTCCAGGTGCTGGTGGTGCTGCTGCACTGTGTGGGAGGTTAGCCACTGTTGCTGCTCTTCCGGCTTCTTCCACACTCTGGTTCGGGTACACCGTTATGACTTGGAGCAAGGGAACAGGATCCGGCAGTGAATACTGCTGCGGGTGCACCGTGCTGGTGGCACTGCACTGCTGAAGGTACACGCTGCTGTTGGCACTATGCTGCTGCTGCACTGTACCTGGTGGCGACTGTTCCTGATCCAAACAGGCGGCGAAGGGAATGAAAGCAGGTGGTTGCGGCAAGCTAGCGACACGGTACTGAAAGAGAGTGAACGTATGTTGGTGGAAGTAGGAATCACTGAACTGCTGCTGGTCCAAGCTGCTGGTGGCACTGTGGTGTTGCTGATCCAAGTTGCTGGTGGCAATGTGCTGCTGACCAGCACCTACCAGGGTTAACATGGTAACAGGGGTTCTGTTCATAATTCCAGGACCTGGATAAGGTCGCGAAGCAGAAGCAACCGGAGCAGAGGCAACGGGACCAGCTGCAACAGGTCCAGAAGCAACAGAAGCAGTAGCAGTCGGTTGTAGGTACACTGCTACTGGTACTAAAGGTGGAAGAGAGCTAGCCACTATTTTTTGCTGTGCTTCGCCCGATCCTGTTTGCAACGAAAGTGACTGCCATAGGAGGGCAAAGGAAATGCGGCACCTGACAAGTGCTGCGAGTGAATGCTGCTAACTGCTACATGTCACCAGCAACTGTCCAACTCTGGGCTCGTCGCAGGTTCACACTCAGCAAAATGTCTTCATGCCATGGGTGGCCACAAACTATTGGAGGTCTCTGAAGTACAGTTGGTGTCCAGGTGCGCCAGTACAACACTCAACAGCATTGGTCTACATACACCGTGAAATAAAAGTGAAATAAAAAGAGGAGAGAAGCAAAACAAGTGGAAATAATACACCACACTAAGCATTGTACAACACTCTACAGTGGATCTTTCAGTCAAGGTCTTACAGGGGCTCTGGGAGGTTGATACACTCTTCCAAATCGAACACTCCTGTGACGGACCTTTTAATAATACTTTGATAAACAAGTGCTCAAGGGTATGGTTGGTGGGGGCCTCTGCTCGGTTTGCGCATAGAGTACTTCGCACCTACGCAGCAGCGCCTCCGCCATGACCAGGTCTGTCCTTCCCGTGCAGCGCGGAGTCAGGTATGCTAAGGATTGAGTCTGGTACAGCGGGGTCAGGAAGGTTTCCGCTAGGAATACAATATCCACGTTATGCAAGGTAATGAGATCAACAATGCCTAGGAAACTTCGCTTCTCAACTCCAAAAACGGTCTCCTCACTGCGATTCAAATTAAAATTAAGATTTACATTACACCAATGGCCAAACCACAGCAGCCTGCATGTGGCACTAGCTGGAGATTGTTTTGTTTCTGCGTGTAAGTTGATATTAGTGATGCGTTGCGGGTAGACAATCTGCATCAGTAGGCGTAGATTCCTCCGTTGCCATTCGTCCAGTTTGTCGTTCAGCAATGTGGACAGAGTCCACAATCCGCAATTGTATAGAAGGATCGACATTATGAGGCAGTTAAACATACACAGTCGGGATAGAAAGGAATGCCGTGGTAATTGACGATGGGAGTTGAATTAATCTTGCGTCCAAGTGACTTTGGATGTAGAGTGCAACACCACCGCCATGCCGATTACGGGCATTGCGAAAGACTTAGTACTGTGGAATCTGGATGGCTGCGTCAGTGATGGAGTCATCCAGCCATGTCTCATTGACGGATAGTATGTGCATGGTATGGTCATGCAATACTTTGTGAACATCATGCACTTTGTTTCGTATACTAAAAATGTTTACATGAGCAATATTCGATTTTGAATCTGGTATAGGACATGTTACAGCAACAGAAGGGTTCCCATGCGCATATGAGCTATTTCATCAGTGCTCATGGGACGGCTCTTACCCAGGATTACGTCCTGAGGTAGGGTGCAGGGAAAATTCTTCTCCCCAGAGCCTTAAACTGGGGAATCAACTCACGACGTGTGGCCTGCTCTTGTGATGTCAAATCGTGGTTGATGGAAACATCACGTGCGCCATATTTAGCAGCACGTTTGCCATTCATTAAAGTGGAAGTTAAGGCTAAATCAATTTTTCACCAGTTGTAGTCTTCGGGGTGCTGAGTCGAATGGTCTTGGTCCGAGGAAGCTGAGACGCTCCCTTCCTCCTTTATTCCCAATCGAACTCGCGCACTTCCACCGAAACTGGTTGACTACGCCCTATTAGATGGGGATTTGTATGCAAAATGTCACTAAACGCGCCATTGGCGCATGTAGTGAAATTTTGCATACAAATCCCCATTTTAGCTTCCTCGTACCAAGGCCATTCGACTCAGCACCCCGAAGACTACAACTGGTGAAAATTTGATTTTAGCCTTAACTTCCCCTTTAACACTCTCTTTCCCTTCTCGGTGTGCTTGACTTTGACCAGTCTTGGGCCAGTACGGGCGCTCCCAGTAGCCTCACGTCGCTTCTTGCGCTCTGCGCTGAGGACATAGCCAGCATCGAGACCTGGAACCATACCCCGTACAATGGATTGGACTGCAGTTTTGCCCGTCTGCTTCCACTAGGCTACGGAGAACAGCGTTGTTGCTGCGGTCCGGCTTCGCTACCTCCTCTGCCATGACGTCACGCATGACATGCACTAGCTGTGTGCGCGAAGCGATCGTTTCGCGAACCAATGTACATGTAGCAAGGCCAACCTTATTGGCAAATTATTATCACTCAGTTTGGCAGAGAGGTCGTCAATCTGGCGCCTAAGGTCAACAACAATGGCGGATCTCTCTCTCTCTCTCTCTCTCTCTCTCTCTCTCTCTCTCTCTCTCTCTCTCTCTCTCTCTCTCTCTCTCTCTCTCTCTCTCCACACTATACGTTCGCTATATATTTTTTCAATCTCTTTTGTTTCTCTTCTTCTCCCGATTATCTGATGCGTGAAGTAGGCGCGGATGCCGAGACTATTGGTCGGCGGAGCCTGCAGCACCCCATCACCACTACTGCGTTGCATTTGCAGCCCCATTCAGTCAATGTCTTGTTAGTCTGTTGTTTTGTCATTTCCTGCTTCTTTCTTCTTTTACGAATTGGGTGCGTGGTTGAAGCGGAAGGATTTTTTCCAGCCGTGCTGCGACCCACAGTTAATTGGGAACTCGTGGCCTGGCACGAGGAAAACATGGATGCAGTGAATGGGATTTTCGGTCTTTGACCACTTGCTGGTGAGCTGATCTACTCACCTCCCACCGCTTTAGGAGCTGTATCTGCGCCTTGATCCTTGAAGGGTGGTGGCGTTCCTACGGATGCGGAAAGCCCGGCTTCCAGCCGAGTCTCACGCGAACCGTGATTTTTTTTAATTTTCAAGTAAAAAAAATTCCCGCCATTGTCGACATCAGACTTGGCCTTATCTCTTGTTGCCTTGCATGTGTTGACATCAGTCTGCAACTTCTCACTCTGTTTTGCAGTTGCAATATCTCTCTCTTTAGCCTGCTCATCGGGTTTCGAGAGGAGCTAGGATATCTGCAAGTGCAATTCTCATATCCCCCGAAATTCCTCTCTAAACGAGTCGAGAAGCTGCAGCACACGCGACACAGGCAATGAGCTGTCGTCAATGCTATCACTTACGTGACGCTCGTCGTGTAGTCGTTTACTCGCTCCTGGACCTGCTCTCCGCGTGGATTCATTGTCCTTGCCCAAGAGACTCTCTGCAGGACTGCAGGGCTTCGCCTTGGACTTGGGCTACTCGGACTTGGGCTACTCTGGGTAGGATCCACGATGTTATCATTGTTGGATACACTACTTTTTTCTTTTTTTTTCCTAGAGCCAAGTAAACCCGTCATGTGTGATCCATGAATAATGGGAATTGTTTTTTTTTGTTTTTTTACTATGTTCACATTCCCAGCTCGAAAATAATAAAGAAAGACAATGATACTGAGACTAGGACGAACGTGACGAGTGGTGGACTGGTCTGGGATGCTCTGCCCACCTTGGGTCTTGCGGATGACTGGTCCCTCCCACAACCAGCACGAGTAGGGGAAGTCATCCGACGTATAGAATTGCCTACTGGTCCCAACATGACGTCGCGTACCACAGCTATAGTAACGTCAATGGCTGCTTTCTTGGTATTCATAACAGACTGTTACAATCAGCGTGATTTCGCTGTATTTGAGAAGAAGTAAAAAAGAGAAGGGAAGTCCAGAAACGTGAACCCCCATGGGCTGTGCTTTATGACTCGCGCCCATTGATGTTAACCGTTGCAATAACTGCTGCATGTATGCTGTGCGAATCGTACAAGATTTTGCAGCTCACCCAAGCCTTCCCAAAAGGCTCCTATATCCCGTACCGTTAGCGCGCTACATTGAATATGAACCAGGCTAGCACAGTTATCCTTCGTTCTTTTGATGGCGGTGGGTAGCATGGTACTTGGCGTCTTCTTGAGATCCTTGTGAAACACTAATGCACGAGGATCCCAAGAAGACGTCAAGTGCCATGCTATCCACCGCCATCAAAAGAACCAACGATAACTGTCTTGCTCTTCCAGGATGCCATATTATTGGGTGCATGGAGGTTGCTTTTATGCTCACTGTTTTTTGGTAAGACAATTTTTTCTAACTGTTTCACCTAAGAGTATGACGAGAGTTTTAAACGTATTTTGGATTGGTTTTGATGCCTGGCTTCTCTTCACATTATACAGTCTTGTACTTCCGCTAACCCTACAAGTGCACATGACTGACGAGTTGCTGAAGACAGTGATGTGCTCATGTACATAAACAGTGTCATGCCGTGCACCGTTCAGCCATGCTGGCAAAAAAAGTACAATCAATTCATGTAGATCTACACACACTACAGACAGTGTAGGGTGCCCGCAGTGTAGCCTGCAGGTACACAGGGTGCACTGAGGTAGCTGAGACCGTCTCACTGCACTTGCGGCTCGGATATTTGTCATCTATTGTTTAGCACTCTTGCGCATGGTGAGTCTTCATGACTCGCTCAGCTCTAATTCTGGGGTTCCCCCCCCCCCGAACGCCTTCCATGCATGGCAACAGCTAGCCCAACACCTCACCTTTGAGGATCAAGTCAACCATGTATGTACATCTGTTTATAACTAATATAAGAAGATAGGAGCATTCCGCCGCTGCCGCCGTACAGTAGACCACACAACTAAGCGAATATTTTATTTATCCCTCATCCAATCCACTATTGAATACGCCAGCAACTCGTATGCTCACTGTCTTACACCATATTTATACTCTCGCCTTGTTACTTTAAGTCATATCAGCATGAAACAGGTTTTTGGTCTCCCTCGCCGTACCCCGACTGTCTTTGTTTTGCGGCACGCTAAGTTATACTCCCTCGAATCTCGTCTCAACTTGAGGCTTTTTATTTTTGTTTTCCGCTGTATTCATCAGCTTACAAGTCCTCTTCTTTCCTCAATGTTCACCCTCCAGTCGGCTGCTACTTGCACCGAGAGGCGCACTAGAGGGCAATCATTCTCTTCACTTTCTTTGCCCGCTGCTACCACTAGATATGGCATGTTCTCCATTTCTTTCCTTGGCGCTGATAGGTGGAATTCTCTGCCTGTCTCGTGTCGTCAGGTTGAGCATCTATCCGTTTTTGTTTCGCTCTGTAAAGAGCACTTAGGGTTCCCTGTAACAAGACGGCAACGTCTGTAGGGCCTTCCCTATCAAAATAATAAATTCTACTACTACTACTACTACTAGCCATAACCACCAGTAACGTTTCCCTGAAAAAAGGTGACGTCAACAAAACATTCCGCCGTGGGCGGGGGTATCTGCAGATTGTGCAGAAGAGATCCGGAGTTGCACACTCTTGTTTATCTACTCTTGATGATGTACATCAAACCCTCGGCTCCACAAGGGGTCTAACTCGGCGCCTTCAGAGGTCCCTGAATTCGTAAACGGACCAGATGATACGCAGCCTGTGCAATTTCATGGGTCAGTTATGGTAACCGGAGTATCAATGATCTACATATACGTGCAGTGCGTGCATTTGTATTCCATGTTAGGCATCATGCCTGTTTTGATATCCACTATAAAAAAAAGTATACAGTACTAGACTGCCGGAGCGCTCCGTGCGGTTGTACACGGGGATCTCAAACAGGCCCTCGAGAGATTTGCTATTCATAAAATTTTAATGAAGTTACGGTGTAGAATATTGACTCACTTATTTCGGCACATGTCATTCTTTACAGCAGGGACTCATGAACCTAGCAGGAGCCAAGGGTCCATATATGCGGACCGTGCCTGTACATCAGGCCTCAGGGATTCAAATACGGCCCTTTAAATACCCATGAGATCAGACAGCGCAGGGCACGGCAGCGCCAACTCATGTATGTACACAAGGGACCCAATTCGGCCCCTTCAGCTCCTTTGTCGACCATGCATCAAAGCTGCTTTCACCATACCACTGGTACGCACGACGCAATCATTTTCCAGCCGCTGTCGTTCAGCAAAGATTAGTTATCATTGCTCTCGCCGAATACGTATATCGGAGGAAGAGGAAGAAGGTCTTGTCGATCCATAGCTGAAGGTGAGTAATGTCTACTTTACTATCCTACCTTCTCCTCATACATGTATAGAACTTTTTCAAGGTTGTATCAACTGCCACCTTTTGTGGTCACGTGCGAGAAAGTTTTGAATTGCTGGTGAACTGGCGAAGCCTAGTTCACGTTCACTTTGTATAGTACAGGAGCCAAGTGGGCAAAATGTGACTTCCCGCTCCCACTTTGGATGTACCACGATTTTTTGGCTCATATGATAGAGGGCCATGGGTAGATGACCCTACAACTTGTCGTCATTCTCAGAGCCTTCTGAAAGGTGGTGAAAATGCGATTGAAATTGTCTATACTTGCCATGGCAACCAGATACAAAATTAGGATTTGTGTCACTTTGTGTTACCTTTACGCCACCTTGCTATTGGTATGTCCTTGTATTTATTCCAAACATTCTTACTGAAGTGTTTTGAAGCGAGAATAAAAACTCTTTTCTTCTTGGTTACCATGGCAACCACGAACGATCTACAAAATGACAATAAAAAAATCAATCAACTTCAGAAGTGCTACTAATTTCGACCTTGACATGTCTTATTAGAAGAACAACTGTCTATTGGGATAATCCTGAAACTAAGAGCGTTAACCTGCTGTTTCAGGCGTGAAACGTAATGATTGCGATTGGTACAGTTCCTGTCTTCAGCACGAGAAGGTTGTGGATACGAACCCCGCTTGGATACATGATGCGTTCAGACTACCTCTCATTTATTCGCTCATGCTTAACCTTCCTATACGGTCAGCCTTTGGGTCATCCTAATAAAGTTATTTTTATTATTACTAGGGGCTCCCGTAAGAAGACCATAGGTCTGTGGGAAACACCCTGGTAAAATAAAGTTAATACTAATAATACTATAATACTCATAAAAAGGACACACTTCAGGCTCTTTACGAACATCTTGAAAGTTTTGGCTCCACAAGTATACTTTCAAGCCTTCTCAGTAAGTACAGTAAGGAGGTGGTAAAACAGCGCTAAGAAGAAGATAGCTAAAGTAAAGAGGGAAAATGCATGACCTATACACAAAGCAATTATGTACTAGTAGTAGTACTGTTCGTTCAATCAAATGAACCCCTCGATAGGCATATTGCCTTTGGGTTATTTCATAATAATAATAATAATACGAAGTAGTGGTTGCGACTTCGGCGATGATTTGTAAGAAAGGTCAAGTGTCAAGTAAAGTCGGCGGAATAGCGCGAGCTCCGGTGTGGGGAGCAAACCTTTCTTAATAATAATAATAACAACAATAATAATAATTTGATAACCGCAATCAGTAATACAAGCTGGATCAACATTTGTGTACATTATGTTCATGTAATGTAAACCTGTGGAGACAATGTGCAATAAAACGATGAAAATGTGAAGAAATGGTGTAGAGAAAATGAGGATTCAAACAAGTTTTCAAAAGTACAACACTCATCAGGAATCTTCGTTGTACTAAAGGACAATGAAAACAAAATTGAACTATTATAGAAAATCTGAGTTAGAGAAATAACACGAAGAACAACAGCAGTGAAAATTTACAAGTGTGAATTTTAACAATGAAAGCAAGAGCAATAACGAATGCGTGTACTCACACTAAACTTGCAACTGAAAAATGAACAAAGAAGAGAAAGAAAGAAGGAAGGACAAAATGATAACAAATAACAGCAGTACATTACACCTAGAACATTAATGGCCAAGCTTGGCCGCACCAAACATGACACTTTACTTGAACAATTCATTATTCGTTATTACGATCGCCATCTAACTTTCAGTGCCGCTCCGCACGGCGAGTAATTCTCTCACCCCGACAACTCTGGACCTTGCGGCGACACCTCTGGCCATCAATGAGATTAAACTCAACCTCCGTGTGACAAGCTCTCAACTAGCGCTAAAATCAACTGACCAGACACACTTGAAGACACTTGAAACTCCTTTGACAACAAAGACATGCACCCACTCGATCGAAAAGACTCTTCAAGAGCCAGCTCAGTGAGTGCGTTCGATTACACACTTGAATCGATTCATGAATCGATTCAAGTGCATTCAAGTCGTTCGATTTTCATGTCATGAACCCTGGAATCGATTCGGAATCCATTCACTCTGTTCATGAATCCATTCGTGAATCGATTCAAGTGCGTAATTTGTTCCAAGTACATGTATCGGTACTAGTAATCGAACGGCATGAACATGGTGAATCGCAATGAGACTTTTGGTTACGTGGTCATGACGTTGAACAAAAGGTCACAAAAGGTCCGTGCAATCTACGGCTTACGGCCCTTTTCTGGAAAAGGGCCGTAAGTCGTTGATTGCATGGAAAAAACTGCTGTTTCATACTTTTGTGTGTTTGAAGTTTTATTTTACATCGCAAACCAAACATACTGACTTTCTTCTCGTCCACTCATTTACGCGTAAAGTCAAGAGGGATAACAAGTAATTATACGAAACGAATGCATACGTGGACGGGTGCACACACGTTTACATATGTGTAGTAGTGTAAGACTAAGGGCGCGTTTGATTGGTCAGATCCGGAACAGGATCGTTTAGAACAGGGGCGTTTGATTGGTCTGCGCTGGTCTGCTCTGGTTTTGGAGTGTTCAGAACATGTTCTGACCACTCCGACCCCCGAGGCTGGAGCAGCCAGAGCATGTTGCAAAGCCCAATGAAAACCTGACAGGACTACGCAATGAGTTTTGTTTTTTGTTTTGATTTGAATGGATTTTGGCATGTCAGTGATTACGAAAGGCCGTGGTGATGTACATGGAGGTCTACGTGTGATTTTGCACATTACACGGCAGTCTCTACGTCCATGATTGATTTCTTGGCTGTCTTCGAAGCTTCTCCGGTTGTAGTTGCCTTTCAAGTTTGTTTTGCCTTCGCATCTTGAGCAACGTAAAAATCATTGGACTCTGTGGAAATGTTGAAGTTCACGGCACGATGAGCAATCATGAGTTCTACAATAATTTCGGGCAAAAATATTCGCCGTTCTGTTTGATTGGTAACTGGTGTTCTGACTGCTCCAGTGACTCTGATCTTAATCCAGATTCACCAATAAAACACGCCCTAAGAGAGTAGCATAGTGCAGTAGTCAGCATAATAATAGCACGTGCTGAGAGTGCAATAGCAAGCTTCACCATTGCTCATGGCCATGTAAATGTTCAGCAGCACTCAGTTCCACAAGCTTCTGAAGATCAGCACACCTGCAACAAATAGATATAGATAGCACAAGGATACGCTTATTAATGATGCATGGGAGCACACAACTACCACGTTCTAAACAAATGTGGTACTCGATGAAAATCCATCCACTCAAAGACGTGTGAACAGGTGACGGTGGGGACAATAATCTATTAGCAATACGAGGAATAAGATCGTTTGTGCACACTCAAGATGCACAGACACACCAACATACTCTACATGTAGTGTACTCCACAGTGTTTCACTTCACTGCAACTAAATTGAAATTAGATGATTTAAACAATCTGTACAGCGTTACCGTCAGTCAAACAGTCTTCACCAAGATTGAAAATTGATGATAGCTAGACGATTGATGCAAAATCCTTGAAGTCCTAGAGGACTGATATTATTGTCATGCAGCTATTACGAAGTGGTTGATTACTTTTAGGGCATTCATTCAAGCAACATCGAACAAACGCGATACGCTCCTTGAAAATGGAAAAAATCAAGCATAACGACAGAACAGCAGACCAATCGAAACGAGTAAAAGCTTCTTTACCTCAATCATCGTCCGGCCATGTAGTTGGACAGCCTTTTCACACGCGGTACAAGCAACTCTTGTCCAGTCAAACAGGGTATCCTTGTGGCGTCGAACGAAAGAGAGTGTCAGTGTATCTGACTCATCAGATTCGAACTGTGCTGAACCTTTCTCGTTCTCCGCTTTCTGCTTTCATCCCGCGCACTGATGAAACGTCTTACTGTCAGCAACTGCACATCAGAACTGGCAGCCATGGCCACTTAAACAGGGGATCCTTGTGGCGTTGAACGAAAGAGACTGTCAGTGTGCCTGACTCGTCAGATTTGAACTGTGCTGAACTTTTCTCGTTCTCCAATTTCTGCTTTCATCCCGCGCACTGATGAAACGTCCTCAGAGAACCGCAAAACGCTTTCAAGATTTGATTTTGAACGTCTCCTGTTCCTGTATGGTTACCTCGCGACAGATTGATGTCAGCAACTGCACAGCAGAACTGGCAGTCATCGCTGGAGTGAAGAAAGGAATGCGCTGCCACGAGGCAAGCAAAACTGAAAAGATGCTTGTTCCCTTTCGGGCACTACACACAGTACAGTAGTGTGCAGGACAGCGTGACTGGATAAACTGGACTCCTGCCGTCTCTCATTTGCCCTCTTGCGATCATGCATCATGTGTTTGCGGGGTTCACGGGGTCTTTTCCGTGAGCGATCGGTTCGGCATCCGGAGTCCGGTGAGCTGGTTGTTGCTGTGGCCCAGGTTGCTCGCATGTGAGGATCTATAAATTGCAGCAGATTATTTTTATTATAAATACTGGACATGGATATTGAATTAAACTGTACTCAGTGACCTTTTTCATTTTACAGGCTACGTTTTATTATTAAGAAAGGGTTTGCTCCCCACACTGGAGCTCGCGCTATTCCGCCGACTTTACTTTACACTTGACTGACTCACGACTGCCATCCAGAGCACACGAGAAGTCCATCGAACCTTCGGGAGCAAACCCTTTCTTACAAATCATCGCCGAATTCGCAACCACTACTTCATACTGTTGTGCCCAGCGCGGGCTTGCGACTAGTTGGTTTGGAGGTGACAGCGTGTTGAATGACCGAGGGTCCTCAACGTCTGGTAGTAGTAGTAGTAGTAGTAGAATTTATTATTTTGATAGGGAAGGCCCTACAGACGTTGCCGTCTTGTTACAGGGAACCCCAAGTGCTCTTTACAGAGCGAAACGAAAACGGATAAATGCTCAACCTGACGACACGAGACAGGCAGAGAATTCCACCTATCAACGCCAAGGAAAGAAAGAGAGAACATGCCATATCTAGTGGTAGCAGCGGGCAAAGAAAGTGAAGAGAATGATTGCCCTCTAGTGCGCCTCTTGGTGCAAACAGCGGCCGACTGGAGGGTGAACATTGGTCTCACCATCCAGGAGCGACACTGACTCACGCTGCTATCTGGTGTTCACGAGGTGTTTGTCGCGCTGGAAATGGAGCATCTCTGTAAGTTTGTATCCCTGGTGATGTTTGTTCCTGGAGAGCACTATATAAGTGGTGCTCTTTAGGCACAATCTTCCTCAGCCTACTCAAGCTCAACTGATGAGGGGTGAATTCCCCGAAACACTGTGTATTGAGCAGGGAGTGGTGCTTTCTTGCAGGTTTGCCGAGTCGAAGGTTCGATGGACTTCTCGTGTGCTCTGGATGGCAGTCGTGTGTCAGTCAAGTGTCAAGTAAAGTCGGCGGAATTAGCGCGAGCTCCAGTGTGGGGAGCAAACCCTTTCTTACAAATCATCGCCGAAGTCGCAACCACTACTTCGTACGTTTTATTATTATTATTGTAAAGCTTTCCTTTTGATCTTGTCTCTTATTGTGGTGACCTTTCCACAATAATTGTGTTGCATTGTCAAAAAAACTTTTTAAAAAACTCCTGGACCGTGAATAGGGGACTTGTAGAAAAATTGTACTCCTTATAGGGGATTTTGCGGCTGGATGGAGCTGATCAAAATTGAGCGGACTCCTGGACTCTGTATCGTCGAATTTGGACCAATGGACTCTATATAGAGTGCTGGACATCATAATAATTATTAATTTTTTATTTTTATTATACATGAAATGTAATAATATTCGCGGGACCCGCGTTAGCATCACTTGAATGTTCAGAAACACACAAGATACCCTTCGCTTCCGCAGGCGACCAATTTGCCATTACACCTTAGTGGCGAATGCAGACCTCACAAGTGAGTCAGGGGAGAGGAAGTGAGTCTCTCAACCAACCGGGCGTGTAACGGCCCATAACCCTGTAAACTGCATCCTTGTTGTCCTCACTCCGAGCTGTGAGTACCAAGTTGACCGTGGGTGTATAATTATAGTGCATGGACTTTATACTGAATCCTAGCCCTTTCCCTTTTTTCTCTTTTTTTAAAGGTGCTCTTTTAATTCGCACTTAGTGCTTTTCGCGTCCCTCAAAATTTGCTGAAAAGTGCTCTTTTTTCAGTGAAAACAGGCAAAGGGTGCTCTTTTTTCAGTGAAGCATAGCCATGATACATGTTCAGATATGAACCCAAGCTGAGAAATGGATACGCACTCTTCCATTTATGGGTCCACGAAAGGCAAAACAGGAAGTAAAGTTCAAAAAACCTACTTTTTACAGCATTGTGTACAAGCTTCAACAACAAACAAAACATTTCCCCCAAAAAAGCGGCGTGCCAAGGCCCATCGAGCACTCGGAAACTGTGATCGCATGCATGAGCAAACAGATTACATGTGAATCTATTTTTAGCACATTTTCAGGTAAAAAAGCTCAAAAAGGGCGATATTCACCAAAAACGCAATAAAGGGCGAAAGAAACGGGCTTTTCCAAAAAGAGCCAAAAAGGGCGAAAAAAGGCGAGCACCTTTGGGAAAGGGCTACTGAGTCCAACATATAAATTAAACCTTGGCTCTCCATCTGAGTCCATTTTCACACTAAATTATTGTTTTTTGGCTACCGTTCCTCTCATGGCCAGCAAACGAGGACATCTGGGAGTTGTAATTTTTGTACTCCCGAGGTGTGATTTTTGGCCTGGGCCAAGCACAAGGAGAAGCCTTCTGCCGAAAAAACTGAAGAAAATAGTAGTTTATCATCATCAGCCCTTTCGCGTTAGCATCGGCGTTCGCCTAGCCGTCGCTTGGGCCACACACAATGTTAGACATGATACCAGAAGAGAAGGGGAGAAAAAGCGAAAGAATGCAAAACGAAAAACGAAAAAGGGGAAAATATAGGTGAACAAACACTTGATCATACGCATACTATTCAAAGACACCGTCACAATGCAACACGCTGGTGCAGCACGCTAGCACATTGCAAGTAGCCATAAGTAAGTTAGACCTGTTCAGTGGTACACATATTTCTTGTCGATGATGTCACTAACCAGTTGACGCAACCCGGATCTCGTGCGCGCAATTTCACGCAATCTGCAGAGGTCTGTACGATTGTTGAGCGACCTCCCGATACTCGTCAGATCATTATGAAGAACGGTTGGCAGTTCTGTTCTCGGTCGGCCTCTGTAGCCGGTCGTCATGTCCCGCACACTGAAGTAAGCCTGCATTGCTGCATGCGCTGGGGCGTCTCCGTCCAACCACAGGACATGGCCGAATAGCCGCCATCTTGTTTTTGCAATTGAGACGGATACTCGTTCGGTGTTGCACCTAGCGTATAGGTCAGCGTTTGAGATGACTTGAGGCCAATGAAATCCAACAACACTTCTCAGTTGCTCCCGGTGGAAAGCATCCCGCTTGGCAGCTACTGAGTCTGTCATCCCCCATGCTCCAGGATCATAGCATTGTATATCCGTATGCGGAGAGCTTCTCTTATAAGATTGGATCTGAGCCATAGCGCCCAGAGTTTCTTCAGGGCTGCAGTTGCAAGGCTTTGTCGTCTCCTGATGTCTTCATCGGTACCTAGCAGGGGATCCCAGCTTGTTCTGTGTTTCTCCATAGTTCGGAGATACGGTCTGCTTGGCGGTCGATGGTCGTAAACTCAGTTTTTGATACATTGACGTTGAAGCACCAGGACTTGAAGGTGTCTGTGATGACGGGTAGACAACCCTGTGTATATTGCATGGACGTACTCAGAAAGTCCACATCATCCGCATACTCGGTATCTGTGGGAATAGAGAATCTGATGTCATCTGCTGGTCTGGCAGGAAGCTTCTCTCGTACACTCCTCAGGGCTGCCTCGAGGTACACTGTGAATAGGACTGGTGGCAGAGAGTCACCTTGCGGCGTTGCGATGTTAGTCTTGAATGCCGTATGGCTTGCACCGGGTTTGCGTGTACATAGGGATGTGTCCGCCAGTAGCAGGTAAATAAGCCGTAGCTCGTCCTCTCCAATGATTCCCTGCAGCACTCACATCAGTCTGTTCCGATCCACTGTGTCAAATGCCTTCAACATGCCTATTCCTAGTATGCTGATACTCCACTTGCGGTGTTGACATGCTGCACTGATCCACCTGTAACCCCATACAACATCTGCTGTGATCCTGCGCTGTCGGAAGCCACTTTGACCCGGGGAAAGGAATTTGTCAACATCATCTCGATTTTCCTGAGCACAACCAGCGACAATATCTTATGGAGTGTTGTAAGTAGGACGATCGGACGGAGGTGTGCCGGTGGGCCGGGTGGCTTGCCTGGCTTGGGAAGAGGTATGAGAACTCGATCCCCAATACTCAGAGCTTTTGCCATTGATAATCATGTCATTGGGCCGAAAATGGTTGTTTAAGGAAAAGAAAAAGGACCAAGGAACTATAAGTTATGCTATAATGTCCACTAACACCACTAGTTACTGAACAATCAGCTCATGCGTTAATATTGCACGACACTGACCGATGGTACTGACGTTCTACAAATAACTGGCTAACGGCTCTAGCACATCGTGGATACGCACTCCAACAGCCTTCCAAATTGGAAAGTTCTAAGTTATAGAAATAACATAAACTCGGAGGGGAAGGTGGGCGCAACCAAGACAAGCACGAGCTAAAAGCCTCAGCTGTGAAGGACGTTGACGGATGTTCATGTACGTCGACGATGATACTGGCAAGACCATTAGGCAATTTAAAAGCTTTCCCCAAATCGGCCCGTTTTTTCCACCTATTCGGCTCTTTGCTCAGCTCAAAGATACATCAGATTCGGCTACAAAATCAGCTGATTGTTCGAAAATTGGCTGCCAAATTGGACTATATTGGAAAATCGGCTAAAAGGATTGTTGGCATTTTGCCTTCAAAATTGGTCCGATATTGGAAGTTTTGGTGGATTTTCTCTGATTCTCAAAGAAACCCTCCAAAACCGGCGAAAAGCTTAGCGATTTTTCCATAAGTCTCGTTTTCGGCGAATTTTCCGGCCGGCCGATTTAGGGATTTGACTAGTAACAATGTTCCACATGGCTAATGTTTGTTTGAGAGGAGTTCAAAGGACATGAGTCACATGACCTCAACGCACTAGTACGAGCACGTATTGAATTTGAAGTAGAGAGCTCGAGTGGTCATATTTGCAGCAACACCATTCGTTCGTAAACGCACTGTGCAACAACATTAATTTTGGCAGATTTTAGGTGATTCTCAAGGGAACCCTCCGAAATCGGCGAACGGCTTAGCAATTTTTCGATAAGTCTCGTTTTCGGCGAATTTTTCGGCCGGCCGAGTTGGGGAAAGCCTAACCACGATACAAGGACGCAAAGTAACATTCCACACAACTTGTGTGACTTAAAGATGCGAAGATCAATAAAAGTAGAAGTAATGCGAACAAGAATCATGCAAAACCGAACGCCTCAGTAAAACGGCACTGTACTCTGAATATAACAATTTAGATGGACAATAAGCAGCGGTAACAAGCAGCAGTTACACAATCGAAATGGTTGTTGTTTGATCCTTTGATGCAATCTTTGTAGCTAGCTAGTCAAAGTTAGACTCGGGTGGTGAGCCAGTGATAAATTTATATTAAAGAAAAACTGATGGCATCAGTGGACATTATAGCGTAACTTGTATTTCCTTGGTCCTTCTTGTTTACTATAAACTAGTCAAAGTTATGAAGTTAATTGTTCCAACTAGGAACACACGCTTCTTGCAGAACTTGACACTGGACTAGTCAAAGTGAGTTGCTGTTTGGAGCAGAAACACAATTGACGATTTACTGCATGACTGTACTCATGTACCCAGGTACTCAGGCATGCAGGTTTGCTTGCATTTTTAGCTGTTTGGCCGGAATGGATGCTGCTCTGCGGCCCTTGGTGAACATTACTTGCGCTCGTGAAGCAGCTTAATATTATTGTTGTAGGTCCTGTTTAAGGGTTTATGTCAAGCATGTGCTCCACTCGCAATTCAATTAGACTTAAAGTAACATGCTGTAGCCTTACTTTCTGATGCCTTGAGAGCCTTATTATCTTTACTCATCTTACCAGAACCAGTCACTGGCGAATTGTGGAGAACAATTCAGTGTAAGTTGGTTGTGGACAGGTCTGGCTTCATTCTGTTGAATACGAGAAAGGGCGACTGACGACACATTATCCAGACATTACAACGGGAACAGGTAGGTTGGTGGAACGACATTTATTAGAGACGGGACAAGAGACCAAGACGAATGAAACGACTACATGGTGATTATTGACGAGTGAGAAAAAAAGAAAGATATCAAGTCTGAACGGCAAGATAAAGGGCCTGGGTAGCTATGGCAATAATGGGCGCGCAAGTAGCTACCCAGGCCAACGGAACAAAAGGAGACAAAAGGTGAGTACGCGAGTGCATGCAGGCCAGCTAGAAAAGGTACGGGAGGAGGTACCTAACAATTCGATAGTTGCGCTCTTGGCTCCCATTAGAGGTTTAGGGTATATCATACTTGGTACTACCTCAAAACCTACTTAACGCCTCAGAAACTCAGTTTGGAGTGTGAGTACCGGTACTAACAGACATTTGACAAACTGTTGTATTTCTTCTTTTGAAAGGCTACAATGATGCTGGCCCAATCGCCAATGGCGCCATGGCTGGTTCTGGTGGTGTGTATAGCTACTCTGTCTGCATTGCCGACGTCTCATGGTAACGAACAAGTTGATCCCGCACCCAGTAAGTGCTTTGGTGTACAAGTACCCTTGAATGGGCGTCCATGTACAAATAATTATTACTGCACACAAAAGTCTCAAAGGAGGAGTATTCCGGAGTATGGCGTGACTCAGAGTTTCTTGGACAATGCCATCATCAGGCGTCTTGCTTTCTATTGCCGGTACTGATTTGTCCTACCGCTGCTGTCATTGCGCACCATGTCCTGTTTTATGTTGTTTTTGGATGTCGCTTGCCATATCCACTCTATTAGACTGAATTTAATTATTTGTTGGGTGTGTGTGGATGTGTGTGTGTGTGTCTGTTGTTGGGCGTTGGGGATGTGTGTGTGGGAGAAATGGCTTAGGGTCTACGTGTCAGTTTTTGCATCTCTGTCGGACTCTCTCTGTGTCGAAATGGCTAGGATTTTGATAGACAACACTCTTGGCTTTCACAACTAAAGATAGCAAGTGCTTTTTGCGCTGGCCATAGTCCTGAATTTCAGCTATTTTGAACCTGATGTGACAACTCATATACATGTTATGCCTTGAAGTGAATGTGCGAAGAGTGCTCAGACTTCTCCATATTGATGTTCATAATAATATTAAGTAGAACAAGAATACAGCTAAGCGATGTGGAGACAATGATTTAATGATAGAATTGAATAATATTAGTTCCCCGGTCGTGCCACACAACATAGAAGTCTCAAAAGAGATTTAACAAAATTATTAATTTCGGTTTTTTTGTCACTCTCATCTGTGGATTTTCGTGACTTATGAATAAAAATGTACAGCAGAGCAATAAAATTAATGATTATTGGAGTGATACAATTATCCAAAAAAGTGCTAAAAATATGAGCGGAAACAACGAGGTGAGATAATAGTTACGAGACATATGAACATTAACACAAATAAAAAATGTGTGAACTTACGAACATAACTTGAGTGCTACTACATGCTGCTTTTGCCTACACAGAACTGGCTTATACAGACGAATACACACAGCTTCATGCACCTGTAATTGTCAAGCATATCGTGCCCGTGAAATTACATTGAAACACGGTTATGTGAACATAGTAAAAAAAGAAAGAAAAAAAGAAGAAAAAAAATGAAACACAAATCATTATAATACTTCTAAACACTTCGACAAGAGGTGATAGAAACCTCACACTCCTCACTCCTCCTCAAGTCTCCTCATACTTGCGCCTTTCCTCCATTTCTTTCTATGTACGTGTGTCACGCATTGGTCGCTGTTGTTTTAGCTCTTCTTCCTTGCACTGTTTCTATCACCTCTCTACTCCACTTGACTCTTAATCCATTGTCCTTGTTTATTTGATTCTGTCTGTATCTCATCTGACTAAAAGGCATGAAAGTGTGCTGGTCAAAACTGTCGAGATGCTGTTCAAGAGCCTGAAGTGTGTCCTTTTTCTCAGTATAATCGAATTGTTGTCTCAGAACAAACTGCTGATGATATTAATATTCGTCTTTTTTGTAATGCACAGCTGGTAATATTTTCTGTGGTGGATATCACATGAGAATCTATAAGCAACCAGCCACATTTTCGGCTGCCCATTCAGAGTGCGCGTCCATTGGGATGAAGATTTTGCGATACAAAGCTCACAAGCTCCGCAAGGATTACCAGTGTTTCATGGTGAGTAAGCCTTCTATAAGACATGTTATGTAAATATCTGTCGCCAAAGCGAGGTATTTTCTTCAAGGATTCTGGAAGTGCGGCTATTACTTGCCCTTAATTGGCTGACCCATACATTGATCTAGCACCGATGTTCGATGGGGAAGGCATTTTGAAATTATCGTATTTTGGTCAAATCGCGGTCTTTTGGATAGATTGATATGTAGGTCGAAGATAAAACTGTCAGCTGTAACTTTGAACATTTGTTTCAACCCTTTCAGTGCCAGGCCAGATGTACGCTGTTGGCCGGGCCATTTCATAAAAATCTGATTTTTTTCAAATTAGTCGTACCAACTCAAACCCACTTTTTGTCCCTTGCTGTAGCGAGGTCAGGCGAAAATTAAATTTTGGAAAACCCTATCGAATTGGGTATCTACGGAAAGCTTAGAGCTTCAGGCGTTCAAATCTAAAATTTGGGCTGGGTTAGAGCAACTGGAAGAGAGTTATGGGTGTTGAAAGGAGCCCGACTACGTGATTTTTTTGTCGCGACGAATGTACGCGTGGGAGCTCGAAAAATGGCACCCGGCACTCGGGTCCCAAGTCGCGACGGAGAGTGCATGATGTAATCTCGCGTGTCACGTGCGTGTACTTCGCTATGCTAGCGGCTAGCGGCACCGCTGCGTGCAGCACTCGAGCCGAAAACTTTCTGAAGAGAAAATGTTTGTTCCTCTGCAGAGAAGGGAAATGTGCAATTGTCTTCAAGGATCGCCAGTGCATGTACTATTTGCTGTGAACCGGTGATGGTAAGATATTGGGGATCCAATGACGAGTTGGTGGCAACGGGAGCGGTGGCTGCTGTTGATGGAGGATGTCGGAAGAAGCGCTTTCTCAAGACAAGTTTCTGCAGACGATCAGGAATTTGAAAACACAATTGTGCTCGAACGTATTGTTTGTTCTGGAGTAGTACAGTAGAGAGACTTTGTTAGAGACATGGTCTGTGTGAAAGTGAACGTTCCTCACTTTCTCTCTCACACAGGTTATGTTTGGCTGACAACTATTTGTAGTGTTGCCTTGATTGAGTAACACTGACAGCATTGGAAATTTGGAATTAGTTTCCATTTCTGAAATGATGCATACAATTGGACAAAACTTTGTAAGAAAGACATAGCTTTCCGAAACAGTACCTGGGACTGGGACTGAAGTAGCCATCTCCTTACCTTCATCACCAACAAGCTTCTGAATAGATACAAAATGCTGCACACCAGACGCAAGCGAAGTTTAATCGGATTGATGGCGATTCGCTTGCTTCTGTTGCTTTTTAGATTGGTGCACATGCCTTCCCAAAGCAATCCTCCTTGCTGGACAGTGACACCAGTCGGGAGCCATAACGTCGGTGCGCCTCTTGTTACGCCAATGAAACTTGGTAGTCCGAAGGATTAGGGGGCGCTGAACACGATGCAGCAACAACCTAAGGCGTAACAAGAGGCGCAAGGACCGAAACCCGCCCTCGAATATTGGCAAAAAGCGAGAGACAGCGCGTCGACAGAGAAACGTCTGGACGCCGCGCGAACGGGTGGAGGCATTGCTCCATATCCTTACCAAAGGACTAGAAACTTGAAATCGCCCAAAAAGAGCAAGGAGACTGCACAAGCGAAGTTCAAACGCAGGTCAGTTTTGATGCCTCCCGTAAAAATCGAAAAATCGAGTAAAAACCTATGTGCCATGACATCATCGATTTTCAATGGGCCGGGGATGGTCCAAGCGCGACAAGCGAAGTCCGTGAACTGGTCACGCGTCTGACCTCGCTACTTGCTGACGTAGCTTGTGCTGCTGCGCCCTGCTCAAACTCCACATCGACATTTCCGATATCCTCAGGGCCGTCCAAGGCGACAACGGCAGTAGGCACGACATCGACCAAGGCGGACTTGTCCGCGAAATTTGTTCCGTCACGATCGCGGACGGCTATGTCCGCATCCCAGTCATCGCCTTCACTATCGCAGCTCCAGTCATCAATGTCTGAGTCCATGATGGACTGGAGCACCTCTTCAGCCGACATGCGGCGACTCACAGTGTCTGAGTGACAGCTAGAGAGACCTAATGTACATTCCGTCAATCTAATTGTTTCTAAATCGAGATATGTTTTTCGCCCGAGCGCTCTGAAAGTATACTCCCGCGCCCGTACTTACTCAAACACGGCGAGTGAGGTCTTATTCAGTAGGGGAAAACCCCTAGTTTCCCCTCGAAGAGCCACAATCGGCCAAGCTAGATTGTAATGCATGGCCGGTGAGATTATGGTAGTGCGCACTACGAGGACGAGATATCTCGTCCTTGGCCAATCGCGTGGGGGTCTGTAGGACGAGTTATCTCGTCATTGGCACTGAAAGGGTTATTAAAGCGATAGAATGAGCGTTTCTTGAACTATAGTATTCGTAATGTTGATCCCGGGATTTGGGCTAAGTGTGCGACACGTGGATCAACGGTCGGGATTTTCCCTGTTTTTGTAATCTGTTGACAAGGCTACACCGATTCAACTTCAAAAGCAAATTCCCGTGAGCTTCTGGGAAAGTTTTGAGTTTGATACGAGCAACAGGAGTGAAATAGTGGATAGAGGTAGACCTCGAGCGTGAGCCCAGCGGTGGTGGACCTTTCCTGTTGCAGCGCTGGGCCAGTGCATTCCCTGGAGTCGAGTGCAGGCCCACTGCGATCCTCTTGCCAAGGCCTTTCCAGGATGCCCAAGATTGTGGAATTTGTCCAGTGCAAACCAAAGTTGTGTCCAATTTAGGTACAGGTTTGGCGAGATTGCGTGGGCTTGTGTATTTTATTCGGCCAATAAAGGGCTAGAGTTAGGGATATCAGCGCAGACACTACGTAGGGCTTTGCGCAGTCAATGATGTAATCGATTTTTGAACGAGTCGATGGCAGACTAGAAAAAAATGGCGATCGCCAAAAACCGGCGAAAATGCAGCCCGGTGAATACGACTAGTATTTTACGACTCTCCGACGCAGCTCAACGCGGATTTTTAAGTTTGAACACTTTTAGAGAGAATGCGAGAGACCAAAAGAGAGCTAGAGAGAAATGTGACTCAAGCTAATGCTTCGGTAGAGAATCTGGGTACACTGATAGGCTAGTACCATCTAACGATGTCCACAGCTTGTGCCGTTTGTTGAAGCAACTAAGTGAAAATGCGCCGCCAGAAGATCGGCGATAGTGAAGTCGGCTTTGGGTAGATTTGGCTTTCGCCATCCTCGGGAGCCACTCCTATTTCCTGTCGCAACCAATCCACGTCTCCACTCGACTACTCAAACAAAATCCTATCCACTGCTGACAATTATTATTGATATAGCTGGAACAACGGCCATATGCACGCCGATACGTCAGAAATGCAGAAATTCCCAAGAACAAACATGGTCGCCTTTCGCGCCACGTGGAACACGAACGCTTCTGTCAAATGCCTTGCCACCTCTCAACAAATAGCACAAAGTATTTCTGTCGGGTTTACCATCAAATCCAGAGCTTTCCCCGTCAAATCCAGGGATTTTCACCTCGGAGATCGTGGTAATGATCGGCATGGTCGCCATTTTCAGCCCTGAACAAACCCTGTCGTTTGGAACGAAAACGGCTTCGCACCTTTCAACGAATGTTACAAATCGATTCCAGAAAATGGGCAGCCAAAATACCAAACAGGATCCCATTCTGTTTAGCAAGTCGCCTGTGATCACCATTTCCTTGCAAGGAAATTTCAGCCATTCCCCCTGGGTGAATATATCAATTTCCTAAAAAAAGGTCTGCGTTTGGTAAATATTCTGCATGCCACATCTGATTCGCGCTGGACTGCATGCGAAAACTGCATGTTGCTACTCCACCAAACCGGGTTTCGGCACCAAGCTGTTAGATAATCACGACCGCCCCAACTCACTCCCGGACACGCACTCACAACAACGTCCACAACGAGTTCTTTGGCGAACAGTGTTCATATAATTATTGGAGAAGAAGCAGAGAATGTGGGAGAGCGAAAAACACAAGTTTGTTCCACGGCCAACTCTAAAAACTAACTGGAACTGATGTAGTTCTTCGTTGTACGCACTGTACGCATGAGAGCACGCCAGTTGCATGCCAGCGTGGAAGCGAGCAATAGCTGAACATGAAACGGACACCAGAAGTAAAAGGATCTGGCGGTGACACAAAGTCAAAGGGAATGTATTACATGTCGGGAGACCATCAATGAGCCATGGTAGCCGGCGGGTGCAACAAGGAATGTAAGACAGAAGTTAGAGCAACGAATACTATGCATGCTCTCACAATGCGCAGTGTACATGTTGATGTGTGTGTGTATTTGTGTGCGTTTGCGGCGTTCGAGTGTGTTTGTGTGGCTGTCTGGGTATGTGTGTTTGTTTGTGTTTGGGTGTGGGTGTTTGACTGTACGCATGAGTATTATGTGAGTGTTCCACCTGCATGTATCTCTGTTGTTCGTGCCCTCTTACCACACATATTGGTTGTGTAGGGTGCCTTGGAACAAGGCAGCTGGAGTTATCTTGCCCTGCATGTACCCTGTGTTTCTGAGTGTATGTGACAAGCAAGCTGCATGTACTGGGGCGTGAAGTACACTCTTTGCTCTTGACCTCTTTCGCGCATGAATGAGCATGCGCTGCGCACAATGTCCAAGTTCACGGCGATCAAAAATTGACTTTCGCAAATGCAACGCCACTA
The DNA here is from genome assembly GCF_964019385.1 of Sycon ciliatum. Classification (NCBI taxonomy): domain Eukaryota; kingdom Metazoa; phylum Porifera; class Calcarea; order Leucosolenida; family Sycettidae; genus Sycon; species Sycon ciliatum. The sequence continues at coordinate 17,160,121 of NC_088652.1, forward strand.
CCTTCAATATAGTTATGATCGACAGGCCAGCTACTATGATCCCTGCAAAGTTCTGTTATAAAACACCTCTCATACTCTTTCTGTATGATACCTTACACCTACTTAATTAATACACACCCCATTCATCACACACAGCCTCGGCCAGTGTATATTCACTGTATTTTCTAGAAACAATAATTGCTGGTAATATCCACCACTGTAGAGAATTGAATACTGTTAATACAGTATATACTGCTTTTTAGGATTCAGACTGAGGTAGATATAAGTCGGATATACCCTTCGCTGGAGGGTATGTATAGATTAAAAGAAGGGACCGAGTGTATGTGGAGATATATACACCAGTATATGAACCAAGGCGAAGCCGAGGTTTTTATAACTGGTGTATATATCTCGATTTACACAGGGTCCCTTTGTTATAATAATTATATTTATTATACCTCTCCATATTCACCGTGTGTGGCCTCCTAATGGCTTGTTCTTCGCCGACAACTACTGCTAATTTCCCTTAGCGATGTATATGGAGATAATACACCACTAAGGGAGATCTGGCCTAGGAGTGTGGGTGTATATGGCGCAAGGTATAAATGGAAAATATACGGCCTCAGTTTGTATTTGGTGTATATTTTCCATATACACTCCAGCTCAGGGTATATTATATATTTCTATATTTCTCGTCATGTGACCATACAGAATATCAAAGAAATCCTTCTCGACAGCGACATCTCCGACATTTGGTTATTGAATCCTCGTAGAATGAATGAGTCGGCCGGCACACTTCACCTCAATACCAGTCTCGCAGCCACGTCTCACCAATCCGAAAATGCCACGCAGCCATTCATATGCGCGACTAAAGGTATGCTATATTGTTCTGTTTTTAAAGATGTGTGGAGACTCCCCTCACTACTTCCGGTTCATAAATTCTTCAAATAAGGAAAAGATTCTCGTTACCGTAGCCTGGAACCGTCTTGAAACAGCATTACGGCCTGAATCCTCTATATTTGCATGTTTGTATGGGAGGTGGTGGGTAGTCGTTCTCCTTCATGTTGCCTTTTGGTACTGCTCTCGCTCATCCGCCATGGTTGTGTCAACCACATGTTAACTCAGCTGGCTTGAGTAGGGTTTACAACTGCACTTCTAGCGTTTAAAGGCCAGTGAGTCGTGGTAAATACGGACACAAAAAGTAACAAAAGAGGAGTGTTATACAGTGTGGCGTAGCTCAGAGTTTCTTGGACAATGCCATCATCAGGCGCCTGGCTTTCTACTACCGGTACTGATTTTTCCAACCGCTGCTGTCATTGCACACCATGTCATGTTTTATGTTTTTTTGGATGTCGCTGGCCATATCCACTCTATTAGACTAAGGTTGCATTTGTTCGGTCATTCCCGAATGGGCATGGAGTGACGTCGGTACCCATCGCGGAATCGGAATGAGCGTAGCAAACAAACGCGCTGGCATGGGTTCGAGAATCTGGCAAAAGTTTTGCACCACTGGGTCCTGTTGTTTGCACAAATAATGCAGCCTTGCGAAGACTACTACATGCCAGTCCTGGTAGTATTATGCTTCCGTAAGTTTCTGCATGTTCCTACGACAGTCATGATGAAGGAGCGGCCAAACACGGCGTAGATCAACGAGCGATCGTAACTAACCAAAGGTGCCTGCAGGCGGCGTTTGGCCACTACTTCATCATGCTATACGACCGGTCGACCTCGTATCAGTCACAGAAACGTCGCTAGCTCTCGTGTTTATTTGACAGAGACGAGGCACTGTTGAAAGAAGAAGTGAAGTGACAGGCTCGGTGCCTCTTTGGGTCACTTTGTTCTGGCTCGCCTCCTTGTGATTGGTGCCTCTTTGGGTCACTTTGTTCTGGCTCGTCTCCTTGTGATTCTAGAGGCCCTGCTCGACGACGATGAAGAGCGGATGTGTGATGGCATAATTATTTCCAGTTCATCAATGATCCCGGATGAACACTTTCTCAGGCAGCGAAGGGTCAAAATACCACGAACAAGTTACAATGCCGATGCCCATGGACGATGTCTGCCAACATTTCTGTATATCGATAATCGCATTTGAAGTTTTGTTGTGGAGGTATGCAGCAATGACGAACTTCACGAAGCCCCTCCGCACATTTTCATTCCGCTCGGAATGAGACCTCATTCCACTTTTTTCTTAGGAATCGCCAGAATCGATTCTGCCCCCTTCATTCTGCGACCGGAATCGGAATTGCACCGAACAAACGCTGTCCAGTGCATCAAACAAACGCTCCGGAATCAAAACACGGCGGAATGACTTTGGAATGGTGGCGGAATGGCACCGAACAAACGCAACCTAAATATAGGTGTGTGTGGGTGTCTGTTGTTCGGAGTTGGCGCTGTGTGTGTTCTGGGGAAGAGGTTTTGGTCTATGTGTCTGTTTGGCATCTCTGTGGGACTCTCTCTCTGTTTCGAAATGGCTAGGATTGTGATCGACAACGCTTTTGACATTTTTCTCAACTAAAGATAGCAAGTGCTTTTGCGCTGGGCGTAGTTCTGAATTTCAGTTGTTTCGAACGTGGTGTGACAATTCACATACATGTATTATCTTTCGGTCAATGTGCGAATAGTCGTCAGACTTCTCCACATTGATGTTCACAATATTAATAATTTTATTAACCGCAATCAATAAAATTAGCGGAACCAACATTTGTTTACTTTATTCATGCAATGTAAAATAACGGTGGAGACGATGTGCAATAAAACGATGAAAATATGAAGAAATGGTGTAGAGAAAAAATATGGATTCAAACAAGTTTTCGTACAACACTCATCAGGAATCGTCGTTGGACTAAAGGACACTGAAACAAAATTGAACTATTATAGAAAATCTAAGTTAGAGAAATAACACTAAGAACAACAGCAGTGAAATTTACAGGTGTGAATTTTAACAATCAAAGCGGGAGCAATAACGAATGCGTGTGCTAGCAATAAACTTGCGAATGGAAAAATGAACAAACAAGAGAAAGAAAAAAGGAAGTACAAAGTGCTAACACATAACATCAGTACATTACACCTAGAACATTAACGTCCAAGCTTGGCCGCACCAAACACGACACGTTACTTGAACAATTTCAACCCAATTATACTATCTTTCTGTACGCACAAATTAGGCTTATACAGACGCTAATAGATAGCTTCCAACACTTTTAACTGTAGTCCATAACCATGACGACCACGGTACAATACAGTGAACGAAGAGTCGGAATACGAATTGCAACAATCAGGACTAGCTACCAGATGATTGTACACTGAAGACTTGCTACCACGAAACTTACGCACAACACTAACACTCTCACCGTCACTCTCACCATCACTCCCATCATTGCTCTCCGACTCACTGCTCCCTTCGCCGTCCGTTCCATCCTCCGCTTCCTCTGCACTCTCTCTGTCTCGTACATCCCGCCTGACCGGGTCCATTGAACTCAACTCGGCCGTCACCCTGCTGTCACGTCCCTCCTTTCGCCGTGAAAGTATACTGGTAACAACTTTCTTGATATTGTTCAGGAGCCTGAAGTGTGTCCTTCTTCTCAGTAAAATCGCATTGCTGTCTCTGAGCAAATTGTTGATGCTATTAATTTTCGTCTTTTTTTTGTGATTCACAGCTGATAGTATTCTCTGTGGTGGATATAACATGAGACTCTATACGCAGCCAGCCACATTTTCGTCTGCCGTTTCGCAGTGCAACTCCATTGGGATGAAGATTTTGCGACAAAAAGCTCACAAGCTTCGCAAGCATTACCCATGTTTCATGGTGAGTAACCCTTTTAAGAGAGCATGTCTGTGAGAACCATAAAAGCTAGGCTGGGCCATCCCTCCAATTTCGCTCAAATTTTCCAAGTTAGTTTCCATTCGGTTCTACAACAACCATGCAAAAGGACCCAGTACACAACTTCCGGACACCTTGGACCTGGGGACCACCTCGAAATGGGCTCAAAACACGACTGGAAACTTAAAGAATTTGTTTGACGATTCCTGGTTTAGTGTTATTTGTCACGCGCTTTTCTTTAAGCAGTTGCAGGTGTTGGAAGCTGTATATATTCGCACACGTGACCCTGTTCTATGCAAGCAAAAAGAAAATGTTGTAGCACTCACACTTTTTAAATAATACGCACTCACCAGTTTTTGTTCACACGCACTCACAGCCGCCACATTCATCTACTGCTACCATTCTCAGATACACTGCAAAGGTTCACACTACACGCGTTATGCATAACCGCTAGCTGTGCTGCATTCTCACGCTTCTTTTTCATATTACTCTAGCTATATAACTGGTTGTTTTAGTGATTCTTACTATGTGACGATGTTCCACTGATGATGGTCACACGAAAACGTTCTGGAATTGTTTCATTTTAATTGTTTATACATGGTTATGAGTGCACAATTGATATTTTTCATTGCTATTTTACGACTGTTGTCTCCTCGTCGGTTATTTAAATGCTTTTCATATTCTTCCATATTCCCATCTTTCTCCTCGCGTGACCATACAGGCTATTACAGATTTCCTTCTCCACAGCGACATCTCCGACATTTGGTTAGTCAATCCTCGTAGAATGAATGAGTCGGCCAGCACACTTCATCTTGAAACCGGTGTCGCAAATACAACGTCTCACCAATCCGAAACTGCCAAGCAGCCATTCATATGCGCGAAAGGTATGAGATAATGTTCTGTTTTTAAACATGTGTACAGACTCCACTCACTACTGCCTATTCTCAAATTTTCAAATCAGGAAAAGATGCTCGTCACCGTATTGGAGAGAACCTAGAAAGCATGATATCAGCCTG
>NC_088652.1:17167435-17367435 GCF_964019385.1 Sycon ciliatum
GACAGAGACAGACAGAGAGAGACAGAGAGGGAGAAAGGGAGAGAGGGGAGCTTTGTTGCAACACAGCTCCCAACCACTCTCTAGTATTGTACTTTGTCACAAGCCCAATCTCATCTCAACGTTTTTGTTTTGGATTTCGCACCAAATTACACGGGTATGAATCACTTCACTTGTGGCAGGTGGCTTGGTCACAAAGCAGAGCCTGGGTGCAATTGATATTGTTTTGATTGTATTGACCGTCTGCTTGTCCCTGCTAGATCGGAATGAATGCGAAGATTCGGCAACAACCTGCCGACCAGGTACCTACTGTCGAAACATGAAAGGCGGTTATAAGTGCCAGCGTGAGTTTAATTTCTGCTTTTCTCTGCCATAATTATGACAGTGGTGGTGATGGCGGCAGGGGCGGTGGCGTTGACGGTGGTGGCATGCGGTGGTGGTGTACGGTGGTAGTGGCGGCGAATGCTGGGGTGGTGTAGGTGGTGAGAAGGAGATCTCTGTGCCAGAGTGAAACTTTGCTGCCTAGAGAACTTGTGTGGACAGGCATGTTTTTACTGCTAGTTTGTCGTGTTTGTCTTTAAGGTCATATGAGTACATTTCAGTCCTCAAAACTGTTATTTTAGTGGCCACCTGACATGTTCCAAGTTGTGATGGATTTAAAATACAATCTTGTTTTGCCTTGTACTTTGACGTTCAGCATGCGGACACGGTAATGGTAATGGGCGAAGTGAAGTGGACGCGCAGTCGGGCATTGTCACCTGTCAAGCTGCATTCCACTGGACCTGTCCTAACGGTCCATGTCCCAGGATCTCTGCAGAGCCAACACAGCCAGTGTGCGAAAACAAGGAATTGATCAACCTTGCCCAATGTGAAGGTACAAGCACTAGTCTAAAATTACATCAGACTCGAGTCGATACTTCCAATCCCCATTGGGTCCTGGAATGCAGTTATACCCACTACCAGCCCCGTAGAGAAATGAAAATGACCGTTGAAATTCCCCAGCAACTTCTTGTTGTTCGATTTGTCGAATGGACCCAGATGGTAAAATCAAAACTTCACATTCAGTAACAATATGTACCTCGGAATTGGAGACCGATTAATGGTGAAAGTCCTTGTTGTTGTTTCAAATCTTTACTCTCACGATAGCCAGTGGCCAATAAGAGATAATAGTGTAAGAAAGGAGAAAGAGCGAGGAAGAATTGGGTGGGCAGGGCCTAGGGCCTAGGGGTTCATGACTACTTAAGTGTACGGGCAGGGGTGGTCGCTACACGAGCATACAGAGTTGTGTACTTAAGTGTACGGGCAGGGGTGGTCGCTACACGAGCATACAGAGTTGTGCAACAGCGGGGATATCTGGGATTTGAAGGGAGTACGAGAAGGGATTTTGCGAAGCTGGGTGGGCAAGCAATTAAAGTAATGAAGGGCCTTGTACAGGGCAGAATGGAGACAGTGGTCAGTCCGCAGAGTTGACAAGTGCCAAGTACGAGAGCGACGTAAATTATACGAAAGTTGCACGTTGCTAGCAGTATGCAGCGAGAGTATTATGTGGTGAGGCATAATTGTGGCACAGAGAATGCGCGAAGAGTATAATTATGTTTAACTTTAAAGCGTGAACATAATGTTGGCCATTTGGTGCCATGCAAAAGGTGGGAGTGTTCTAAGTGTGTGTAAAGGGGAAGGTGGAGACATATTCTGGCGGCTTACCGCTGGAGTCGTTCTAGCCTGTCAAGGGAAGTGTGGGACAACGGTGTGAGAGCATTGCTCGCATATGAGAATATAGGTAGTATGTATGTCTGATAGATGTGAGATAAAGAATCACTGGTGAGTGTAGACCTTAGTCTAAAAAGAATATTGAAAGACTTGAGTGATTTTTTGACTATGTATTCAACATGCTCCGTCCAACGGAGGTCATGCTGAAAGATTATTCCGAGGTGTTTGTGTTTTTGTGCTACGGTAAGCGGACTATTCCTGAGGGTTGTTGTTGTTGTTGTTGTTGTTGTTGTTGTTGTTGTTGTTGTTGTTGTTGTTGTTGTTGTTGTTGTTGTTGTTGTTGTTGTTGTTGTTGTTGTTGTTGTTGTTGTTGTTGTTGCACAGAGTGTACTTTTCTTCTCCCCACGTTTTAGACCATGCTGTGTGTATTTACATGCCAAGCGTAGATTGTACATATCATAGAACTAAGAAATCGTGTGCTATTTTCTACCTTTTGACAATCTTGTACTGTTCTAGCGGGTACACCAACTTTGCCAAGCGGCTATAACAGCAGTACGGCTGTCATCGATCCCACAACGTCCACATTCCGCTGTGCTGAAGGCTATTATGCGCAATGTACCGGCAATGCAATATGTGCTGGAGGTCCTTTAAACCATCCAGCCGTACCTCGTCAACAGGATGGTGAACTAATCTGGGCCAACCTTCCAACCTGCCATCCAATATGTAAGAGATGATTATTTCACTTCAAGTTACCAGTGCATCTAGTGTCTGCTTCTATCAAAGCAATGTGCTGTGTATACTGGTTACCCCAGCAAGTGTATGGTGTGCACAGGTAACTGTCTTGGCCGTTTTATGTGGATGTACTTCGTGTGGTGTAGACCAGGTGTTTATTGGTGGTCGATTCACATGGCTTCGCAGGTTGTGTGGATTGCACAGTAATCTGGCGCTAGTTTTGATCTGTCTCATTCAGACCTTGTCCACTATCGTTGCTATGAGAGAAAAACAGTGAGTGCACATCCAGTCCATTTGCAGTTTTTCGTGCTTCTCCTGTGATGGGCCTTTACATGGTGCGTGGTACATAGTAAGCGGAATGATTCAAATGAAGCACATGAAATCTGGATGGTTGGGTCGATCAGAAACATAATCTTTACGATGTTTCATTGTCTGATGGCATGCCAAATCACTATGTACCACGACTCAGCCCCCCCTCTCTCTTCACCTATGGCGGGGGTCTATGTCGTAGAGCAGAGTCTAGGTGCAATGGATAATGTGTTGATTGTCATGATCCCCTGCTTGTCCCTGTTAGATCCGAATGACTGCAAAGACCCTGCAACAACCTGCCGGCCAGGTTCCTACTGTCAAAACGTGAAAGGCGGTCACAATTGCCTGCGTGAGTTCAATTTCTACTTTTCTCTGACATATGACAGTCTGACAGTGTCGGTGATGGTGGTGGTAGTGGTGGTGGTGGTGGCGGTGATGGTGGTGGTGGTGGTGGCCGCGGCAGCGGTGGTTGCGGACATATTCCAAGATGTGATGGGTTTAAAATGGATTCATGTTTTGCCTTTTAATTTGACGTTCAGAATGCGGACACGGTATAGGTACTGGGCGGGAAGACGTGGACGCAGAGTCCGGATTTATCTCCTGTAAAGCTGGATTCCACTGGACCTGTCCTAACGGTCCATGTCCCAGGATCTCTGCGGAGCCAGCACCACCAGTGTGCGAGAACAAGGAATTGATCAACCTTGCTCAATGTGAAGGTACGAGTACTAGTCTAAATTACATCAGACTTGTGTCGATACTTCCAATCCCCATTGGGTCCTGGAATGCAGTTCCATCCACAACCAACCCCACACAGAAATGAAAATGACCGCTGAAACTCCCCAGCCACTTCTTGTTGTTCGATTTGTCGAATGGACCCAGATGGTAAAATCAAAACTTCACATTCAGTAACAATTTGTCCCTCGGAATTGGAGACCGATTAGTGGTGAACATCCTTGTTGTTGTTGTTGTTGTTGTTGTTGTTGTTGTTGTTGTTGTTGTTGTTGTTGTTGTTGTTGTTGTTGTTGTTGTTGTTGTTGTTGTTGTTGTTGTTGTTGTTGTTGTTGTTGTTGTTGTTGTTGTTGTTGTTGTTGCACAGAGCGTACTTTTCTTCTCCCCACGTTTTAGACCATGCTGGGTGTATTTATATGCCAAGCGTAGACGGTACAATATCATTGAACTAAGAAATCGTGTGCTATTTTCTACCTTTTGACAATCTTGTACTGTTCTAGCGGGTACACCAACTTTGCCAAGCGGCTATAACAGCAGTACGGCTGTCATCGATCCCACAACGTCCACATTCCGCTGTGCTGAAGGCTATTATGAGCAATGTACCGGCAATACAATATGTGCTGGAGGTCCTTTAAACCATACAGCCGTAGCACGTCAACAGGATGGTGAACTAGTCTGGGCCAACCTTCCAACCTGCCATCCAATATGTAAGAGATGATTATTTCACTTCAAGTTACCAGTGCATCTAGTGTCTGCTTCTATCAAAGCAATGTGCTGTGTATACTGGTTACCCCAGCAAGTGTACGGTGTGCATAGGTAACTGTCTTGGCCGTTTTATCCGGATGTACTCCGTGTGGTGTAGACCAGGTGTTTATTGGTGGTCAATTCACACGGCTTCGCAGGTTGTGTGGATTGCACAGTAATCTGGCGCTAGTTTTGATCTGTCTCATTCAGACCTTGTCCACTATCGTTGCAATGAGAGAAAAACAGTGAGTGCACATCCAGTCCATTTGCAGTTTTCCGTGCTTCTCCTGTGATGGGCCTTTACATGGTGCATGGCACATGGTAAGAGAAATGGAAGACATGAAATCTGGATGGTTGGGTCGATCAGCAACATAATCTTTACAATGTTTCATTGTCTGATGGATTGCCATTCAAATCACTATGTACTACGACTCACTGGACTTAAAGACACTAGAAGTGAAGTTGTACACTTTTGAGCTTCGTACCTCTGGAACCGCACATTGGAGCGCTTCAGCGATTGTTTCATGGACAGCTGGCGCTTTTCCCTTCGACCTACATATCTTAGCCCACGGAAATAACCCAGGATTGGCAGTAGTCATTTTCCTGATTCTCACCTCTTTTCAATATGCTGGAGAGTTCCGTTTGTCTGTGATTTGCAAGGGTTTGTGGGTTTCTGCTGCGTCAAATACAGAAGAATGCCGATTATCCAAACGTCAAGTATCCGGGCGATCCCTTATCCGAAAAAGCGTGCTCCACTGTCCGAAGAGTGCTGAATACACGTATAGTGCAGATCATTCCATACAAGAGGGAGAGAGAGAGAGAGAAAGAGAGAGAGAGAGAGAGAAAGAGAAAGAGAGAGAAAGAGAAAAAGAAGGAGAGAGAAAGAGAGGGAGAGGGGGGTGGGGCAAGCCGTGTTACAACACAGTCCCACCTCTCTCTTATACTGTACTATGTCTGAAGCCCAGTCGGATCTCAATGTTTTGTAGTTGGCATTACGTGCCACGGCTGTGAATCACTTCACCTGTACCAGCGGTCTTTCTCGTAGAGCAGAGCCTAGGTGCAATGGATAATGTGTTGATTGTAATGGTCTTCTGCTTGTCCCTGTTAGATCGGAATGATTGCAAAGACTCGGCAACAACTTGCCAGCCAGGTTCCTACTGTCGAAACGTGAAAGGTGGTCATGGTTGCCTGCGTGAGTTCAATTTCTACTTTTCTCTGCCATATGACAGTGCCAGGGTCGGTGGTGGTGGTGGTGGTGGTGGTGGTGGTGGTGGTGGTGGTGGTAGTGGTGGTGGTGGTGGTGGTGGTGGTGGTTGCGGTTGCGGTTGCGGTTGCGGCGGCGTCGGCGTCGGAGGCGTTGGTGTTGGTGGTAATGATGGTGGTGGTGTGTTCCATACTAGTATGTGCGGTGGTATTTGCAGCGATTTCCAACCGATAGGCTGGGGGTTCGATTCCCAACAGTTATCGTCACACACGTCTTTCTCCTCTTTCTCAGGCCTCCTGACTTCTCTTTCATTCTCCTGATTGGTTACCAACAGGTAGTGAATGCCGGAGTGTGTGATGTGATGGGTGTGTGGGGAAAAAATGAAAAAGCAACTTCATAGCTGTGTGGTGTACACCAGGCTGAATAGTGGTGGTGAATTTTTCAGCCTTGCAAGCTGTTGAAAGGTGCAATCCCAGCACAAGTTGCTATGGCTTCTGCTGTAGCATTGCCTATGTGGATTCACAGGAAGTGTGAGTTACAAAGTCTGAAGAAAATGTTGAACGGTCTCTTCTGGGATGACGACTACGGCATAGCTCAGTGGTTAGAGCATCGCTGGCTACAAGCAATCGTCCCTGGTTCGAGTCCTGGTGGAGACAGTCAATGTTTCTTCAGACTTTCCCCGTTTGCATCTTTCCCTCTAACCAGTGAATATTTTATGACTTGGGGCTCCCAGCATGCTAGTTTGTACGTGAAGTGTGTGGGTCAGTGAGGGATGCGTCCCACTCGCCTGTATGGATTCACACGAAGTGCGAGGTACGAAGTCTGAAGAAAATGTTGAACTTTCTCTGCTGGGATGACGACTACACCATAGCTCAGTGGTTAGAGCATCGCTGGCTACAAGCCAGGATCCCTCGATCGAGTCCTGCCCGAAGTGCAAAGCCAGCGCCGCGAAGCCAGCTCCCATTACATCACTGACGATTTGTGTGTATGAACTCAACTGTACGCACCTCGTGTAAAAGTTCGGAGTGCACGTGTTGCATGCTAAAAACAGTTCAAAATTTATTTATTTCACTTCACGAAGTACAGCTCAAGATCAAGAAGAGATAGAGAAGAAGGACATGGCCATTACCAAAATCTCGTACAGAGTCCACAGTGCAGACAGAACAGCAAACAAAGGTCACACAAACATGCTCCGCAATCCCATTTCCAAAATGAGGTGAAACCATTCTCTACAGTTTTCTTCGCAAGCCCTATTCAAAAATGGAGAATAATGAGTTCTTTGGAGGAAATGAATTGAGTAGACGAGAAAAAATAACGACCCTCTACAGAGCAGGTCATACTCCGAGACAAATTATGGACATAACTGGTTACAAGAAGACTCAGGTAAGTGAAACAGATCACCAATAATGTGATAAAATCGAGAACAAGTCACAAAAAACAATCTTCGATTCTATTGTCCATGTTCAGGTAAGGGACACATGCAATCGAGTTGAAATTGGGAGAAGCGTAGCAAGACAGGCAGGCAGCGGAACAATGCCGATACTCTCACCTGTGGGCATGGAGTTTGTTGCTGATCACATCGCTGCCAATCGTTTCGCGAGCAGTGAGAATATTTCTGAGGTTCTGGACACGGAGCAACCTGGTGGGGGAATGGCAGCCCCAAGCACGGTACGCAGAAGCCTCAGACGGAATAACTACAGGTTCGGGCGGCCGGTGCGTAAGTTTGTTCTGAAAGAAGCAGCAAAGAACAGCCGGCTAGTATGGAGAATTCAGCATCGCCAGTTTGAATTTGACCGCGTTGTCTTTGCAGACGAGGCATGGTTTGCCTTGGGTCCTGATGGACGTGTTATGTCCTGGTACCCACGGGACGACAAGCCAATAGTCGAGGTGCCACACTATCCAGCAAAGGTGCACGTTCTCGGAGTCATTTCGCTTTTCGGAACCGTTGGGCATTTGTCCTTTGCTCCGACGTGGAATGCAGCAACGTTCGCCCAAGGAATGGCAGCCGACATTGTACCGAGTGGCATCGGATTCTTCGCAAACGACTGGTCCTTGCAGCTCGACAATGCTACCTCCCACACGTCAGCTCAAGCACAGGATCTTCTCGATAGCGGAGTACCGAAGATCCTGTTTCAACCTCCCTGCTCGCCGGACATGAACCCAATCGAGAATGTGTGGGCTCTTCTCAAGAAGAGAATAATTCCACATCGCTGCGAGAATGCTGACCAGCTGGTGCAGGCACTGCACCTGGAGTGGGACTCGTTGGCTCCTGACACGGTTTCCCCATACGTGGAGTCAATGCCACGTCGTGTTGAAGCCCTAATTGAAGCAGACGGTGGCCACACCAAACATTGAAGCCCTGCTGCTCTGATATAAACTGCTTCGAAACGATCCCCGTCTTCTTTACTTGTGCTGAACTTAAAATGAATGTTACACTTGTCTTTGTTTGGCACGGTTTTGTAAGCATGCATGCGTATGAGTACAGCACATGCACAGTTCATACGGCACACGCGCACACTACTGTCACTTGCACTTGTACAACTTTGAGGGCGTCAAGGGCCGCATCAGTAAAGATAATGGAACAACAAAGCTCATGACAAGGTGGAGAATTATCAAGTTCAGAACGACACAAATCTCAAAGGGAACTAATAGTGACAACAACATAGTTAGCAGATTAAGTCACATTCTCACATACACCTCAACGAGGAACAACACCAAACAATTGTAGAGACACCACACTTTCTTTCTGTGCACAAAGTTCAGCATCCAACTTTAAAAAGTATTATCCGCCTACGACCTCTATTAAAAAAAATTTTGTATTAAAAAAACGAGAGAGCTTGGAAGCTCAGGGCCCTACGCTATGCTTTTTTGCCTAGCTCACCATGCATGTTATTAGAACTGATGGAAATGTTTTTTCCATTGATTGGCTGTAGTGTTTTACGTCGACCATGACGGCTACAATGCCCAACCATACCACAACGAACTGATTGGCTACATTATTGTATTTCAAAAAGTCTCCATCTGTTCGAATAACATGCATGAGGAGCTAGGCAAAAAGCATAGCGTATGGCCCTGAGCGAAAGAAAATTTTAAATAAACTTTCTCTTTGCATTCGAGGGTAATACGACACCGCCTTCCACCTTGATGATGTAGGGCAAAAAAGCATAGGGATGTTATACAATTTTCATTTCTCCAATTTTTTATCAAAATAATTATAACCTAGGATTCGAACCCGTACTATCGCCCTGCATGCATTCCTCCGATACACCTCGCATACGTAGTCATTCTTCCAAGTTGCTTCACGTTATTATCTTGCATTTGAAAGCCCAAATTTGAATATTACGGCCACCTGTCTTTGATGGTATGGTGCGGGCCAGGTACGGGATAGCGCCAGGCATGCCGACGGCACAAACACACAAACACACACACGGAATTAAAGCTGTGTGGATCCTGGTTAATTTAGAATCTGCTGCTTCGGCAGTATTAGTTATTAAGTTTGTTCCAACGAGGAACACAATGCTTCCTGCCAAACTTGCTGACTTTGTCTCAAAATGAATCAATATCTACGACAACAAACATCAAATGGCATGTCCAAATATCCAAATTTCCTCAACTTTGGGGGATCTCTTCGCACGTCTGTCAAAGTGGATGCATGAGGTTGACTGAGGCATTGAAGAAGCCAATGTTTGAGTGATATCGGTATTTGACCATGCCTATGCAATCATGATAATTATTATTTGATTGATACAGACAAGGTTCGATCCACTCAATGTTGTTTTTGTGGTCTTGTTTTGGTGCAGCTTCGCCTTCTGAACGTAAGTTTTTGGATGGTTGAGATTATGGAATGAACATCCCCATGTTTTTGATTCTTATCTGGCCAATGAGGCTATGCGATTCAGTGCGCAAGTATGCATAATATACTAAAATTGTGGATCAGCACCATCGGGTCTCGCCAGGTAGAAAATCAAGCCTCATCCGAAGCACATTGAGAAATCCATCGACATCATACATAGACTGCCAATACACCCATTGCACCATATCCCTCACACACTCATACTAATCCCAAGGAATTGTTGTGGAAATAATTTGCTGCTTCGAGTAACTGGTCTTGAAATGCAAAAGCTCAAAGAGCTGCAAAGCAATGCCAGGCAACTGGCAGCAACTGGCGCGCGAGGAACTGCAATAAACCCACATTGTGACACAATGGGGTTGCAAAGCAATGCCAATGCAATTAGCTGCAACTGGCTCATGAAGCGCCGCAAATGGCTCGTGATGAGCCGCAACTAGGGAAGCAAATGAGCAGTTAGGAGCTATAGAGCTAAATGTTCCCTAGTGCCATTAGCACGAGGATATGGTGGGCATGGGAGGGTGAACATCTGATGCTAGCACAAGCTAAAAGTCGCAAAATTAATAACTTGACTTTGCAGTGAAGCCAACAGCAAGAAAGAAAGAGAAAGTCGTGCACATGCCGGAATGACGCCATTTTGTTTGGCGTTGCCATGGAAGATACGTTCAACGTCAGGCTTTACGATGGCAATGTGAGTTCAGGGCGCAAGGCACTCACGTAGTGGTTCATGGCAAATGCAAACATGGCAGTGTGATCCGTGAATGCTTACACACACTAACTATATTAGTGTGACATTCACCTATTCTAAATATACACAGCTTCCAATATTTTTTTAATACTATGACTGTGCACATCCCTCCAAAGTAATGGGGGTAATGAAAGAGAAAGACAAAATACAAAGACAACAAAGGAGCAGTAGGTGCTACAAGAGCTGTGCTGGTCAGGCGCAGTGCACTCCTCCGACCAACAGTGCAACAGACATAAGAAAGAGAAGATAAAATAAACAAAAACAATTAATATAGATTGATCAAGAGAGAGAGAGAGAGAGAGAGAGAGAGAGAGAGAGAGAGAGAGAGAGAGAGAGAGAGAGAGAGAGAGAGAGAGAGAGAGAGAGAGAGAGAGAGAGAGAGAGAGAGAGAGAGAGAGAGATGGAAAGAAAACAATTGGTTGTGTATGTGTGCGCGTGTGCGCGCCTGTGTGTGTATGTGTGTGTGTGCACGCGCCTATGTGTGTGTGTGTGATAGAACTGTGGTGATATTGACACACACACACACACACATACAAAAGCACAAACGCACGCCCATGCACTGACGGAACGAACACAGAAGCAAACACACACTAACAAAAACACACAAACATGCACACATGCACACACACACACACACACGCACACACACATACACAGACAAAATTATACACACGTGCACACATGTGCGCACACATGCACCCATAGCTACAAAGATAAGGCGTCTTACTTCTGCACCGATATTTTCACCTACACTGAACCTTGACATGCAGTGGAATAACCCGGTATTGTGCACACACTTTAGCTCATAATTATATTACAAGGTAATATTGCACTGACAAATACTCACTCATGGACAGACACACTACGCACTCACTCATGGACAGACACACTACACAATCACTCATTGACCGGCACACTACACACACCGCCTTACAGATGACCATGTACATGTACACACCGCACACTCAAGCTACATGTCGTGTATGCTCTGATCCGTTGTGCAGAGGGCAGCCACCTGTGCTTAACAACACGAGCTCACGTCTCTGTGTTCGCCCATCTCGCTACCCTGACGGAAGCTGAAGAGCAATGTCGCCGTCTAGGCGGACGTCTACCCGCTGGAAGTGTGGAAGCTAAATGCCTAAAACAAGCTCTTGGCACAGTGGGCGCACACGCTAACGAAACCAGGCCGTGGCTACTGACACATCAGGATGATCTCCTCAGCGAAGGCGACCGGTATACTCTGCACAGGGCTGGTGTGCCGCCAAATGCAGAAGCGTCGGATGCACGCCACACCGTGGCATGCGCCTTCAATCTCAGTAAGTCCAAACACAGGCAGTCATGAGTAGTTCTTTCTGATGGCGTACGGATGGCACGGGGGGGGGGGGGGAAGACCCAAATGCCTTCAGTTGGTGTGGTACGTGTTGTGCCCTTCAAGTGAAACACTTGTCAGCACCTTTTAGGTTCGGTTTGGTTCCATAGCCCAGATGGGTGGAGCACTGCTCGTAAAGCCTAATTCACATTCGACGGAACGCTGACGGTGCGGGATGTAAGGGCCTGTCGGGAAGGCTGGGGTGAGCAGTCAAATTTTGTACGAATCGTACGACACCACATGCTGCAGGTCACCAGCAAACGGCACGAGTCCGTGACAGGTTGACTTTTGGAACTAATTTCTTGTTTTTCGGGACTTCTTTCAATTATTTCTCCTTGAATGAAGCGGAATCAAGTCAACAACACCAGTTTTTCATGAAGACCAATAAAGTAGCTTCGAAAGGTCTGCCATTCAAATAAAAGCTCCAGGAAATGCTAAAACAGTTTGTCTGTCATCCTCCTGAACTATCCCTAAATACAGTAAGTGACATCAGACCGTATCTTGCTAAGATTCAACTCAAGTCGTGTTAGCCATTCTGCGAATTATCATGGGAAGCGCAGTGTTCGAAATGCTAAAAAAATTCCCAGTACGATTCAGGAGTAGTCAGGGCACGACATCGTCTCCTTCTCACACTCAGAATGCAGCCGTTTGTACGCTTGCAACCCCGTCTACGCGCGTCTACGGTATGAACAGTTGAACTGATCCAACTCTTCTCATCGCTTCCCGCTCCGGACGGCCGGACGGTTGAGTTACCGTTGCTGGTGTTCACACTGGACGCCGTCAGACTGTCCCGTCGCTTCCCGTCGATCCTTACGTCGCTTCCCGTCGCGCCCGATCGAATGTGAAGTAGGCTTTACAAGCAATGTCCCTACCTCAAGTCCTGGTGTGGTTGGCATTACTTTCTCTTTTCAGGCAGTCCACTTCCTCCACTGAAAAAATAATTCCTAAACAGGACACTTGAACGGCCATGGATGCACCGACGAACGAATATTAGGATTTTCACTGCTAGGGCGTCCTCGAGGAAAGGAAGACAGAGTCTCTCGAAGAGCCCTGCAGTAGAAGTCAACGGCGGAAAGCCAAGGAAGGCACGGATTGCAGCTTTCGTCATACGAGTGAGGGCGTCCATGTTTCTGGCCATCAGAGACGCATATGTTAGAGCACCTTCTGAGATAGTAAAAGAAATACCGCAAGAAGTCTTTTCGCTTTGTTTGAGAGGATCGAATATAACACTGCTTCCATTTTTTCCGCAAATATGGGTATTTTGAAAATTCGATAGGGACCCGGTTCTTGCTGCCGATGCCTCATGCAAATTTTAATTATTATGGAACTCGCTACTGAGGCAGTAAAAATCTTAAAATAAAATAAAAACACAGTGATGGGAAGGAGTTATGATGTAACAACCCACGACTGTATCAACATAATAAACAGTCATCAAGTGTGATAACAGGGCACAACATTGACAGGCTATTAAGACACCGGAGACCGGACCGGAGACCTAGCTCTAGCACATCTCCAGTGCTCGTACCAACAGCCTTTCAACTTGGAATGTTCTCCGTCTGGTAGTACGCCCACCTTCCCCTCTTCTTTCCTACCCCTCTTCTTTCCTACCCCAATAACCATGACCTTCCAAGTTGGGAGGCTGTTAGTTTGGGCACTGGCCATGTGTTAGACCTACAAGTAGGTCTCAGGTCGTGGAATGTTTTTCTTCTATTTTACATGTAACTTATTAAAATGTGAGTAATCCAAGTCTCCATGATAGCCAGACTCCAGAGTGTCTAAATGGAGGTTTGTCTCTCCATTAAGTAGAAAAACCCAACCACGTGTTTCCGTTCCTATTAAACAGGAGCGTAGTGCTGGTGCCCACTTTGACACTGATACTCACTGATTTGTCATCTCCGCACTGAAGTGCCACTGATGACGTCGAAGCTGAAAAAGAATGATTAGAATGATTTCACTGAAGGTGCTGGCGGTGCCAAGGTGAACAAATATCAGGGGATCCGTGATTGAAGGGTCACTCGACGCTCCAATAGCATCTTGAATTTCATGTTTGTATGTGCTACAACACCTGATGTTGGGTCCGACTCAAAGATTTGGTGAAATATAAATTGGTTTGAGTTGCAGTGAAGGGACTGGTATTGGAGTTGAGGAGTGAAGTTTCATACATAAGAAGAGAAATACGTCATGTTAATGGAAAATATCATTTTCCCTTTTTCATCAGGCACTGACAATTCACTGCAGTCTGACCAGGCCTCTATGGACTGCTTTGGCTGGCAAATTTCGCTACTCTTTCGTTTTCCCTCCCCCTACTTTAATTTATCGCCGTGGTTTGCAGTCACCCACTCTATTAATTAACCCATTCCATCCTGGGTCCCCTTTTCTCCAATCGGCCAGCTGTCCAGAGCACTGACTCTCTTGGTGTAGTTTGCGCGAACAGGTCTGAATGAAATTTAGTCTCATTTCACTCCACTTTGATGGACTTTCATCATCTTGGCTCCTTGGAAAGATCAGGACTAAGCAAATCCATCATGGTTGATCTCAGCGACATAGACACACCAGGGCCACATCCACCTCCTCTCCAAACTACTCCACCGTGCCTCCAAAGGGTACAACACCTCAATTTCACGTCATTGTTCGACATCTTGTCCAATTGTTTAACCCTTTACCGTTTTAGGTATTTGTACAGCAAAAACCGACCGTCACTGTTCATGCCGTAACTTTTTTTATTTTTCACTTTTATTATGTACAAAATGGGGTGATTCTGAAAGTAAAAACCCTCAGGAATGCGATGCAACAACTTTCAAGTCCAGAAAACGAACACAGATTTCCCTATTTAGCACTAATAATTATTTGGATGTATTGCCGATCGGGCAAACTGTTGCAATATGCAATAAATCAGATCCTTGCACTGGAGTGGCTCTCTCAGGTAAGTGGATACCAGGTTCGTTCTCTGGGTTGAATGCAGGAGTGTTATCAGTCACAGCGGTGTCAGCATTGTCCCAAGTATTGCAAATATCGACTAGTGCAGATTGCACCGCTGGCTATACATAGTACCTGTACACCACGACCTCTACCGTGACGACGGCCTATTCCAAGGCCGAATCCTCTCTCTCTGCCACGTCCCCTTCCACCATTAGTGGCACTCATCTCAGCGACACTGTCGTCGTCTGTGACATCCATGGCACTCTTACTGGCGCTGCTTTCACTCGCCATGTCATCGTCGCGGTCGTTGTCAGAGTAAATATTTTCAACAGGATTGTCTGGCTCCACAAACTCATCTTCGCTGGATGAGGCAGCGACAGAGTCGTCAGGAAGGGTCTCCAGAAGTGAAAGAGCTTGCTCCGCGTCCATGGCTTGCACAGCAGGGCAGACAGTTGTGAGGCCAGCTCAAGCAAAGTCGAAATAATCTGCAGGCAGTACCAAAAGTCACAGGGTACGCACTTTTCCCCAAGCGCATTTTTCAAGTCGCGATTTTCGCGATTTTTTATATTGCATCACACAAAAAAATTGTCGGCACCCTCTGCGCGTACATCTTGGCTACCAGTAGGGAAAATCCCAGCTCTCTGCGGTGAACCAGTCCAGCGCTGTGCGCATAGAAGTCATCGACCGCGAGCGGTCGAAATTTGTACGTACAAACGGTAAAGGGTTAACTTAAAAGAGCTTTATTTGATGTCCATCATGCATGCGTCGTGCCAATGGGAAATGTAGCACGCTCCAAAAAACAAAACTGCGAAGTCATGACGAAACACTCTGGGCCGTGATTTTGGTATTTATCCTTTCGCCGCTCAGTGAATCTCTATCCTATCGCGGGTACTCTTTTTATCCTTGGAACGATGAGTTCAAGATCTTTGCAACGGTGTATTGATTGTCGCGATACGTTTATATTTCACGAAGTTACACTAGTTTGGACACTAGTCTATGCGATACAATGCCCGAATGTTTTCCGCACTTATGCGCTCATGGCAAAGCATGTCATAGTTTCAGAGCGAATGTAATTATGCGCTCCTGGCTCGATAATATTTATAAAATAATATAAGAGTCACCGTGTTTGCGAGCTGTCCCCTATATATCCGATCGTCCTTTGTGTGTTTCAGTGTTTGCTTCCTGCCGCTATGAGTGTTTCTTTCTCTTCTTTTTGCTCTCTGCCTTTTGTGTCAGGGGAACACTTCTGCACGAATGAAACACATTTGGTCCATTATCCGCCCTCGAAAATGAACAACGCCGAAATGATGACGCCTTTTTGTCAGGATCAAAAAGCTCGGGTGCCAACTGAGGGCGACATGAAGTGCGTTGAAGACTTCAGATCTCTGATTCACAAAGAGACGGGTCACGTGGAACAAAACTTTGCTAACCAGTTGTGTGTAGTTAGACCTGGTAAGTACAGTACAGCACACACCATTATTTTTTAGGCAATTAGTAGTATTATGAATATTAATCTTTGCCGTACTTAGTCCCATTGTACTCGGTAGGGCAGCTGTAGAGAGGGCAACACCACTACCAAAACTATCCTGTTTGCCGCAGTCTCAGGGAACGGAGGTGCAGATATTTAATACGCACTGTAGAAATGTACAGCTTGATCAGCCAGCCCTAACCCAGTCATGTATTTGCTGACATTCATCCCTATCCCTCTGGTCAGCAGACCACTCTAAATTCACTCCATCTACACTTAGCTCCTTGTCCACTGGCATTAGTTCTATATCCTGAACTTCAGTTTTAGAAGATGGCTTTGTTTAACTGATATCATCCATCTTCTGATGTTCGTTTCTGTACTCCAACAGAGACAGTAGAATACATTTGTACGGAGTCGGGTTCTCCGAGAATGTTTTGGTACTTCCCCCAAGATTTGACTCGTGATGAGGCCACTCTGCTTTGTGTGGAGCATGGTGGTAAACTTCCAGAATCCATCACATGCGCCAGAACATTAATGGCAAAGATTCACGGCAGTAACTCTCCATTTGCTGCCTGGACGTCGTATGACAATAATGGAGAGTACCTTGACACAAACATTGTGTATACAGCAAAGACCATCAGTCCCCAATTAAAGCGCAAGGTTATTTGCGACCTGCCAGACCCTGTCACCGTGAAAACAGGTAGGTTAGCTTTCTCATTAAAGTGCGTTAGATAATGGTTAATCGGTATCAAAATAAGGAATTATAGAAGCCTCCAAATGGTGAAGGCTGGTGGAACGAAGGAAGAAAATTTAGGAAATAATTGACATGTTCGATGGTTATCTGGAGAGAAATGTCAGCACCGACGCATTCCAAAAAGTCAAGTAAAACCAATTTAGTAACCGAACATTATTGTCATGACCCGGATCAGATGCAATGTGTATTTCATAATTTCCGCTCTGTATCAGGACTATACACTGTGCATCAACACTGTGCATCTACTGCTTACACAGCTTACACAGCTGCATAATGCCGTTTTTTATTTTATATTTTTTATTTTACTATTATTATTTTTTCGGCAACGCAGATGATGATGATGATGATGATGATGATCAGGGCTATGGAGTGAATGTATTGTGTTAACATGTAGGCAGTGGATTGTATTATGGTTAGAGCAAGAATGAATATCATAATATAAGGATGTGGCTCTCACACTGATCACTGTCGCCTTGGCTTTCCTTTGTCCCTTTTCTGTGATTTCAGAGGACTTCAAATGTCTGGGCATCTTCACAAAACTGAGGTACTTCAACATTAAATTATCCTACGATCGAGCAGTAAGGTTCTGCGCCAAGCTCAATGGAAACGTACCAATAACCGCCTCCTGCCCAAATTTGTTTATGGATGCCCTCTACATCAAACTGGACACTCAGTATAAGCCTATCGTTTGGATATCGGGAGGCACATCATCAGCTGTAGTGCGACGAGGATCGGATGGTTCAAAACATTCCATAATTGGCTATCCTCAAACGCGACTCAATGTTGCGTGTGAATTCCTCTACCGTAAGTACAGTATTGTATTTTTTTGTGTTGATTAGAACCATATCCCTCACAAACTCACACTCAGCCCAGAGCACAAAGGAACTCGTTTGGAGATAGTGTGCTGCTTCGCGTAACTGGTCTTGTAATGCAAAAAGCTCAAAGAGCTGGAAAGCAAGGCCAGGCCACTGGCAAAAACTGGCTCGCGAGGAGCCACAGTAAACCCACATAGTGCCACAATGGAGTTGCAAGGCATAGTCGATGCAATTGGCAAAAACTGGCTCCTGAAGAGCCGCAACTGGCTCGTGATGACCCGCAACTGGCTCGTGATGAGCCGCAACTGGCTCATGATGAGCCGCAACTAGCGAAGCAAATGACCAGATAGGAGCGATAAAGCCAAATGTTCCCTAGTACCATTAGCAAGAGGATAAGATGGGAGGGATGAAGGGTGAAAATTTGATGCTGGCACAAGCTAAAAGTCACCACTAATTAGACTTTGAAGTGAAACCAACGGCAAGAAAGAAAGAGAAAGTTTAAAGAAAACAGTTGTGCGACGTCAGGCTAAGCGCGTCCAAATCCATGCGCTGGCAGTGTGAGTGCAGTGCGCAAAGCACTGACACAGCAGTGCGTGGCAAATGCAAACATGGCGATGTGATCGGTGGATGCTAACACACACTAACTACATAACCGCGATATTTATTTGAAGTCGGGATCTCAACAATACAATGTACAACTTGGGAAGATCCGAATGACAGTGTACATAAAAATACAAGTGGGATATGAATGTACTGTTATAGGTGCTACAGGTAATTATTTTATCACAATTTGTGGGACTAAAATAATATGCAAGAACACAAGAAGTAAAACTGAATAAATACGATAGCTTGACATTTGAGGAAAGCACCAAGTAAAGCAAAATAGAGGGACAAATCACTCATTCAACTCGGATGGAGAGCCAAGGATTAAAATTAAAAAAGAGGACCAAAAGTTTACAAGTTATCCATTTTGTCCAACACTAACGGTTATAAGCAGAATAGTGTTGAGTCAAAAATGTGCAACAATTAGCACAAAACTAACTGATGAGATCATGACATTCAACGACCTGATGCTTAGCTGCATCATCACCTTCCCCTTTCTTACGTTACTTCATAACTTAGAACCTTCCAAGTTGGAAGGCTGCTGGTTTGCGCATTCTAGACGTGACTGTTGGTCCTCTTTTTGACATTTAAATCACTCATTGAAATTTTTTCCAAAAAGGAGCCGATTTAATCCGGTACATTGTGGCCCGTCATTAATAAGGCAGGCAAAATGGGCATTAAATGTAGAAGACGTATTACAAGACTTCATTTCAAAGGGCAGAGCATTCCAAAGTAAAGCGATCCTACTAGATAATAAACGATACCCGCATGCACTATTATATCGGGATAAATAAAGATTATTTCAGAAACGCAGCATGTGGTGTATGCAGGTGTACTGCGCTTACAAAATAGAGAATCTAAACTGGTAACTGGGGATGCTACTTCACAGTAGAGAGGTTAAGTTACACGTTTTTTGCCCTTTTTCAAAACGCGGTGCAAATCTCACGTTACGTGTAATTTTTAGAGGTTAAGTTACACGTGCGACGTGACGTGACATTTTGCCTGGCAGGATTCGGGTTTAGTTCGCACAAATATCAAATCTTTCAACAAACTCGATAAAATTCGATAAAATTCCGGAAACTCACACAAATTTGGTCGGAATAACCAAGCGAAACTTCCAAAAACTTACGTCATGAACTTACGTGCGGGACAGTCAACTCACGTAAAACAGGTCAAATTTTACGTGAGTTTTTCACTTTTTGACGTAAAAGTTCACGGACGTAAGACTTTTACGTGAAACTTAACCTCTCTAATGAAAGATAAATTTAATGAACAACTGTAAGAAACGGTGGTCCAGAGGAGATAGCTTTTATGATAGCATGTCTGAGAAAACCAGAATATTTGTGCAAGTCGACCTCTCCATTTTCGCTCAAATTTTCCAGGGAAGATTCCTTTGGATTGTAGATTGACTATGCAAGGCCCGCGGAAAGGTTTCTGAAGGGAACCATGAAATTGGCATATCCCTCAAACATGGTCGACAAATCACATGATTTATGGGACTACAAACGAGCCACGCCACAGCGTCCCAGAACAAGCTACGAACAAAACTCCATCCATCCAACATTGCTTAAAATTAGAAGAGTTCTTGGGGCAGCACCGCTTAGCCACACCGGCATCTCAGAAGATAAGGGCCATCTTACCTTGACGCCACAAATGGTCATCTTGAAAATAGCCAAATTACAAGTGCTGATGAAACAGCGAGCAACGTCCTCAATTAGCAAGCACTATACACCGGCAGATAGTAGAACACCTCTTCTAGCATTAAGGACATATCCCCCATCAAAGGCCCATCATCCTTTTTGGGTTTTCTTGAAATAAACAATTTTGAATATTTCCACTCAACTATGCTGAAAGACGTGCCAACATACCTGCGCGGGAAAGCTCGCCCCTCAGCTACGTCTAGTCAGCAAATTATTCCCCCGCACCACTCCCAACGCTGCAGAATAAAGTGTATTGTTGACTGTGACAAGGAAAAGCAGCGGTGATCACATGTCACTCCAACCAACAAGCTTCTCCTTGCTCCAACAGCATTTTTCGGTGCAACAGTTGATGCAAAAGTGACTGAATTTTTGCTTGTTCGCGTCCATTTTTGAATTTGATTTCTTAAAATTTAAAATTAATTTTAATTTTCTGTTGAATAGGTACGTGGCAATCAGCAGAGTATTGGTACATGTACTGGGAGCTTCATTGGAGTCATGGTGTTTGTTTGAAAGATTGAGGGAGATTTGAGCTGGCATTGCAGCCATGGATCCTGAAACTAGACTGCGTGTCGTAGTCTGCATGCTTCTATCGCACAATAGTCTCCCTTGTCTGGCGCTTCTGAACCAAATCATACCTCGTAGAAAGTGCACAAGGAAAGATGAGGACAATAACAGACAGCAGGCAATGAGAGAAGTTGGACCAACAACGAAACAAACAATGGAAGCAGGAATATTTCAGAACAGGATCAATCCACGGCCACGGCAAGGTGTGCTTTGGATTTGCATAATTTTGTTTTTCCCGAGAATGCGGCAGAATGGCTGAAACTGGCTGAATCAATTTAGCTCTCCATTCAGCACTTTGAAAACGGCTGACTGCTGAAAATGGCTGAAGCCGAAAATTCAGCCGTTTTGTAGCAATGATGACGTCAAAACTCGCTTTTAAAAGCACTTTTCCGCTGAATGGCTGAATCGCGCTTAGTGTGACCGTGGCCTAAAGAGAACACTAAATGATCTTACAGCTTTCTTCAGCCCAAAGTCAAGGTGGGCTATTCATCTTAGGTGATGCGGAAAGATGATGCCGAGGTGGCAATGTTGCAGGACACTCCTGAGATGTACATTGTTTAGCTCTGTACGTGGGAGATGGTAAGGGGGCGATTTCCGTTGTAGAATGTGAGAACTAGTGTTGTTGCAGTGTTGATTAGGAGGTGCTGGCGCTCCAACCACTGAAACACTGCACTGCACTTGCAGTTTGCAGTGTGGCGCGGAACAGACAAGGTCTGTGTTGGAACAGACAAGGTCTGTGTTGACGGCAAATGGCTTTACCTGGTGTTGGCGTTCTTGTCTTTGTTGCTGTTGTTGCTGTTGTTGTTGTTGTCGTTTGAAATCTGGCATTCGCACGATGGCCTGTGGCAGATGAGAGAAAAAGAAATACAATCACGGATAAAGAGGAATCAAAGTTTAGCTGCTTGCTGAATAGTAGGGATGGTAATAATGTGTACCTACACTGCATATTGACATGCAGTGGAATATGCCACTGGATATTGAAATGCAGTGGAATAACACACTTCAGGTCACTTGCACACTGCAAAAACGGACCCGCACTGCTCGTGTCTGCCATGCCAGCGACCTGTGGCCGCTTAGTGGCGCACTTTGCACGCACAAAATCACAATATACAGTGCTGATCAAACGAGTGAGCTTGGAAGCTCAGGGCCCTACGCTATGCTTTTTTGCCTAGCTCATCATGCATGTTATTAGAATTGATGGAATTTTCTCTTTGGCCCCAACTTCGTTGCGGTCTTGTAGTATTTTACGTCGACCATGACGGCTGCAATGCCCAACCATACCACAACGAACTGATCGGCTACATCATTGTATTGCAAAAGGTTTCCATCTGTTCGAATAACATGCATGATGAGCTAAGCCAAAAAACCATAGCGTATACACGTAGGGCCCTGAGCGAAATAAATAAACTTTCTCTTTGCATTCAAGGGTAATACGACGTCTACCATCTTGATGACCTAGGCAAAAAAGCATCGGGATGTCATACGTTTTTCATTTCTCCTATTTTTTCCAAGACATAACCTGTTATTCGTTCGAACCCGCACTATCGCCCTGCATGCATTCCCTGGATACACTCCGCATACATACTCATTCTTCCAAGTTGCTTCATGTTATGATCTTGCATTTGACAATCCTGTTTGAATATTGTGGACAGCTGTATTTGATGGTACGGTACGATGCGGGACAGGTGCGGGATAGCGCCAGGCATGCCAATGGCACAAACAAACAAACAAACACGGAATTAAAGCTGTGTGGACCCTGGCTAGCACCAGACGTTACTGAAGTACCGTAAAGTACCGTTGATCCGCCCTCTCTCTAATTCCCGCCCCCTGTCGATTTTCTACCTGTGAAGCGACTTCGGTGTAAACAACAAAATACGATGTTGAACCGACGCAGGCACTGCTGTACACAATACGTGCCAATCCAGGATGAAAATGTGCGCAATTCAGCACATCGAGTCTGATCCTCCACGTTGTTGTACATCGTACTGCACTTGACAGCCTTGATCGAATTCCCGCCCCCTGCTGAAAACCCAGCTGGGAAGCGACATGGTGTGGGGGGGGGGGGGTGCGGATCAACGGTATTTTACGGTAATACATGTACTATTAATATTTTGTATTTCTCGGGGATTTCCGCGACATCCACGGTACCCAGTGGCAACACCGAAGTTCGTTGAAAACGTTCTGCTAAACAAATTCAGCGAATTTCGGTCGGCTTTTTCGTACGGCGGCAAAACGAAAAATGAACAAGGAATTTCGTTGTGCTAAACCTTTCTATTGACAGACACACTACACACTCACTCATAGACAGACACACCACACACTGAGCCGTACCGGTGGCCACGTACATACCGCACACTCATGCTACATGTTGTGTATGCTCTGATCCGTTGTACAGAGGGCAAGCACCTGTGCCCGAGAACTAGAGCTCAAATCATCGTGTACGCCGATCTTGCTACGTTGACGGAGGCCAAGGAGCAATGTCGACGTCTAGGCGGACGTCCACCCGTCGGAAGTCAGGAAGCTGAATGCCTACAACAAGCTGTCGGCAAAGTGGGCGCACTCGCTGATGAAACCAGGCCATGGGTACTGACACATGTGGAGGATCCCCTCAGCGAAGGCGCCCGGTATACTCTGCACAGAACTGACGTGCCTTCCAATGCACAAGCGCGGGATGCCCGCCACACTGTGGCATGCGCCTTCAATCTCAGTAAGCCACACAGGCACACAGGCAATCATGGATAGTGGGTTTCTTTCTGATGGCATATGGATGGCACTTGGGTCCTTTCAAACTGACTGTGGTTGGTCCCCTGCGGGATGGAAAAAAGACCCAAATGCCTTCAGTATGTGTTGTGCCTTTGCAGTGAAACACTTCTCATCACCTTATAGGTTCGGCTTCGTCCCATAGCTCAGATGTGTAGAACACTGGTCATGACAAGCAAGGACCCGAAGTCGAGTCCTGGTGTGGTTGGCATTTCTTTGTCCTTTAATGCAGTTCACTTCCTCCACTGATCCTTTGGATTTGCAGTTCCCTCAATAATTTCAAAAGATTATGTTTGGGCGGCAAACACCAGGGTTCGGTGATATTGGCGATGAACGTTTTATGGCTTTGAACTAGCTAGCATCCAGCAGCCAAAGGTGGGTCTATACATCATATGGATGTTCATTATGATGGTAGGTAAACAACAGGAAGAAACACCTACTAGTAACGCTTTTTAAATATCGATGATAGGAAATGCGAGAGGGTTTGGAGGAAAATAGGACTGAAAGAACTTCACCACCCACCCCAGAGCATTATGAATCAAGGACCTTATGCAGGAAGCACAACTCCCTGCTCAATATACAGTGTTTGAGGGAATTCACCCCTCATCAGTTGGGCTTGAGTAGGCTGAGGAAGATTGTGCCTAAAGAGAACCACTTATATAGTGCTCTCCAGGCACAAACATCACCAGGGATACAAACTTACAGAGACCCCGTTTACAGCGCGACAGACACCTCGTGATCACCAGTGGATGGTTCGATGGACTTATCGCGTGTGCCTTGAATGGCAGTCGTGAGTCAGTCAAGTGAGAATGCAAGTCGGCAGGAATAGCGCAAGCTCCCGCGTAGGGAGCAACACACCTTTTGCCAAATGGAAGGATGAGGAGCGAGTGCGGTTAATGAGGTGCTTATACGCATGCAACTGCAGAATAGGCGACACAGAAATTATCAAAACAGTCCTAACAAACACACGAACTGTCAACAACTTACTTAGTTCCACCAGGATAACACGACACACTGCTGAGTTCTAGTCCTGTACAGTAACCATGCTACATGTGCAGATAGTTAACGTACGGAGTGTCAAAAGCCACATACATAACACAAGTAAACATATTGCACTAGTAATAAACTACTAGAAACAGTTTGCTCCCCACACTGGAGCTCGTGCTGAACAAGCGCTGAGGACCGTTGGCCATTCGCAACGTTGTTGCCTCCAAACCATCTAATTCGCAAGCTCGCGCTGGGGACAACAGTGTGAAGAAGAGGTTGGTGCGACTTCAGCGATACTTGGGGAATTGTGTGTTGTGCCCTACATTGGAGCTCGCGCTATTCCTGCCGACTTGAATTCTCACTTCACCGGGTTTGGAGGCAACAGCGTTGTGAATAACCAAAGGTCCTCAGCGCTTGTTCAGCACCTCCAAGAGCGATACTGATTCACGCTGCCATCTGGTGTTTAGGAGGTGTTTGTTGCACTGGAAACGGAGCGTCTTCGTAAGTGATGTTTTGTGCCTGGAGAGCACCATAAAGGTGGTGCTCTTCAGGCACAATCTTCCTCAGCCTACTCAAGCCCAACTGATGAGGGGTAAATTCCCCGAAACACTGTGTATTGAGCAGGGGGTGGTGCTTTATGGCAGGTTTGCCTAGTGGACGGCTAGATGGACATCTCGTGTGCTTTGGATGGCAGTCGCGAGTCAGTCAAGTGAGAATTCAAGTCGGCAGGAAGAGATGTAGAGAGCAACACACAATTCCTCAAGTAGCGACGAAGTCGGACCAACCTCTTATTCAAATAAATATTAAAATGTGAATACTCCGAATCTCCAGAAAAAACAGACTCCAGAGTGTCTAAACGAAGGTTTGTCTCCCCACTAATAAAGACTCAATCAGGTTTACCACTCCAAGCAGGAACATGGTGTCGGTGTCCCTTTTCACACTGTTACTCGCTGATTTCTCATCTCCAAACTGAAGTCCTAAGTCGCCATTGGCAACGACGAAGCTGAACAGAATGATTGTAATGTTTGCACCGAAGGGTTTGACGACTCCATGGTGAATGAATTTGATGGGATCCGTGATTATAGTGTCACTCGACGCTCCAATAGAATCTTGGATTTTATGTTTGCATGTGCTGCAGTGCAATATATCCACCTGATGTTGGGTCCGACCCAAAGATTTGGTGAAAAATAAATTGGTTTGATTTGTTATTGGAGTTGAGTAGTTGCACACAAGTGTAAAGAAATACGTGATTTTTATCGAAAAAACATTTTTCGCTTTTTCGTCAGGCACTGACAATTTACCGCCGTCTGATCAGGCCTCTATGGACTCCTTCAAATATAATAAGTTCTTGAGGTAGGCCCGCATAGCTGGCAAACAGTCACCGTGTTGGCGAGCTGTCTCCTATAATATCCGATAGTCCTGTGTGTGTTTGTTGGCTTACTTCCTATCGCTGTGTATGCTTCTTTCCCTCTTCTTTTTTCTCTCTGCCTATTTGTGTCAGGGGAATACTTGTGCACCCAGGATATACGATTGATCCGTTATCCGCCCTCTGAAATGAACAGCGTCGAAAGGATGACGGCATTTTGTCAGGATCAAAAAGCTCGGGTGCCAACTGAGGGCGACATGAAGTGCGTTGAAGACTTCAGATCTCTGATTCACAAAGAGACGGGTCACATGGAACAAAACTTTGCTAACCAGTTGTGTGTAGTTGGACCTGGTAAGTGTATCACACATCATTATGTTTAGGCAATGAGTGATATTTGACTATTTATCTTTGCCGTACTTCGCCCCATTGTGGACAGTGGGGCAGCCGTATAGAAGGCACCAACACTGCCAAAATTATCCTGTTCGCGGCAGTCTCAGGGAACGGAGGTGCAGTTATCCAATACGTACTGTAGAAATGTACAGCTTGATCAGCCAGCCCTAACCCAGTCATGTATTTGCTGACACTCATCCCTCCCCCTCTGGTCAACAGACCACTCTAAATTAACTCCATCTACACTTAGCTCCTTGTCAACTGGCATTAGTTTTTATTTTCCTGAACTTCAGTTTTAGTAGATGGCGTTGTTTTCCTGATATCGTTGATCTTTTGATGTTTGTTTCTGTGCTCCAACCGAGACAGTAGAACACACTTGTACACAAGGGGGTACGCCGCGACTATTTAGGTACTTTCC
Organism: Sycon ciliatum; assembly: GCF_964019385.1. Lineage (NCBI taxonomy): Eukaryota > Metazoa > Porifera > Calcarea > Leucosolenida > Sycettidae > Sycon > Sycon ciliatum. Next base: position 17,193,569 of record NC_088652.1, read on the forward strand.
CCAAGATTTGACTCGTGATGAGGCCACTATGCTTTGTGAGGAGAATGGTGGTAAACTTCCAGAATCCATCACATGCGCCAGAACATTAATGGCAAAGATTCACGGCAGTAACTCTCCATTTGCTGCCTGGACGTCGTATGACAATAATGGAGAATACCTTGACACAAACATTGTGTATACCGCAAAGACCATCAGTCCCGAATTAAAGCGCAAGGTTATTTGCGACCTGCCAGACCTTACCACTGTGAAAACAGGTAGGTTAGCTTTCTCCTTTAGTGCATTCGATAATGTTTATTCGGCATTAAAATAAGGAATCATAGAAGCCTCCAAATGGTGAAGACTGATGGAATGAAGGAAGAAATGTAGGGATAATTGACATTTGAAACACGGAGGTTGAGCCAATAATGTATTTAGAAAGGAAAACCAGCCCCATCTCTATCCTGTCACAGAGACAGTCATGCGTTTTGGTCCATCGTATTAAACTGAACACTGTCCCTGTACATCTCAGCAAGTATAATTGGTTTTCTTTCGCATGGGATACTCGCAATGGCATAGTACTTCCCAGGGCTTTGTCAACTATGTTTACCAAATCCCCTATCTTTTCTGCATATTCGTATTGGCTCAAGCTACCCATGGAAATGAAGACAATATCCAATATTAGACAATTCATAGACCATGTTAAATGTCATGCCAAGTGGTAGGCTCACTCGCCTCTTTTGCTAGCTTATCTCGCCACTATCCACCATGGTCAACTTAGTGATAAATTTCACCCCACTGATGCGTTCTTTTCTTCCGATTTTTATGTTCTCTACTTTTTTTCTTTTTTCCTTCTCTTCCCTTGGCTGGCTAACACCCCCTCCTTTGCAGTGGCTTCTGCCATTGGACGATGAAATAAAATTCAATAAAAAATAAAAATAAAAGGACATGGATACGAGTTAAGAGTAACTCTCCACCGCTGTAACTAGATTATACAGTCAGGTAGTGCAACAACTAGGCACAAAACTGACAGAATAGTGAGGCATTCGACGTCCTGACACCTAGCTTCAACACATCTCTGTAGCGCTATCCAACAGCCTTCCAACTCGGAGGGTTCAAGGTTATGGAGAGAACAAAGAGGGGAAGGTAAGCGCAACGAAAATGAGCACAAGCTACAGTCCCAACGGAACAAAGAATGTCGATTGCTACTGGATGATTACAAGACCAGTAAGATACTTGACAAAGAAGTCTAACTACACTTCGAAGCAGCAAAGCAGCACACCACCCAACTTGGGTGGCTCAGAAATATCAAGTATAAGTACAGAAGGGGGAAGCTTTGCGAGAACGAATTGTACAAGCCGAAAGCCAAACTCCTACAGTACTCCTCATGCATAACATTGTGATGGACTAGTTGACGACAAAACAAGCTGTTTCACACGACGTACGTTTCGCCCTATAGTTTGTGACCGCGAATCAGGTGTGCAAGAGATGGCGTTGTTTTAGTGGAACAGGTACACTGTAGATTTAGTACGGAGACATTCGACGTTTGTTTTGTAGTCAACTAGTCCATCACTGGGACTGTAGCCTGTGCTCGTTTTCGTTGCGCTTACCTTCCCTTCTTTGGTCTCTCCACAACCTTGAACCTTCTGATTTGGGAGGCTGTTGGTTAGCGCTACGGAGATGTGTTGAAGCTAGGTGACAGGACGACGAATGTCTCAGCATTCTGTCAGTTTTGTGCTTAGTTGTTGCACTTTCTGACTGTATATAGTATCTAGTTACGGTGGTGGAGAGTTACTCATAATTTAGCTCGTATCCATTATGTGCTTTTCCTTTCTAAGTAATTGACATTGTGGATACTTTCGTCCGATGTTTAATCCGAAAGAAATATCAGTACCGACTCAATCCAAAGAGTCAAGTGAAGCCGATTTAGAGACCGAGCACTATCACTCCCTTCTCATCACATTCCATGTTGATTTGATAACAATTGCCCCTCTGAATCAAGATAACACAGTGGATGTATTAGGTTAACATGTACGCAATGAATTCTATTATGTTTAGAGCAAGAATGGATATCATAATAATAACGTGAGTCTCTCACACTGATCACTGTCGCCTTCAACGGTTCTACCCTCTGACTTTCCCTTGTCCCCTCTCTGTGATTGCAGAGGACTTAAATTGTCCAGGCAGCAACACAAGACTGAGGTACTTCAACATCAAATTATCCTACGAGCGAGCAGTAAGCTTCTGCGCCAATGTCCATGGAAGCGTACCAAAAAACGACTCGTGCCTTAATGTTTTTATGGATGCCCTCCATATTAAACTGAGTACTCAATATAATCCCGCCGTTTGGATAGCGGGAGGCACATCATCAGCTGTAGTGCGAGGAGGATCGAAGGGTTCAGACCATTCCAGAATTGGCTATCCTCAATCACCACTCAATGTTGTGTGTGAATTGCCATACTGTAAGTTTGTTTTTGTTTTTTGTACTGTAAGTACTTTTTTTGTACTGTAAGTACTTTTTTTGTACTGTAAGTACTTTTTTTGAACTGTAAGTACAGTACCGGTATACCCTGGGGTACAGCTCACTGAAATCAGCTCACTGAAATCAGCTGGCTGAAATCAGCTGACTGAAATCAGCTCACTGAAATCAGCTGACTGAAATCAGCTCACTGAAATCAGCTCACTGAAATCAGCTGACTGAAACCAGCTCACTGAAATCAGCTCACTGAAATCAGCTCACTGAAATCAGCTGACTGAAATCAGCTCACTGAAATCAGCTCACTGAAATCAGCTCACTGAAATCAGCTCACTGAAATCAGCTGACTGAAATCAGCTGACTGAAACCAGCTCACTGAAACCAGCTCACTGAAATCAGCTCACTGAAATCAGCTGACTGAAATCAGCTGACTGAAATCAGCAGTCTGAAATCAGCAGTCTGAAATCAGCTGTCTGAAATCGGCTGACTGAAATCGGCTGACTGAAATCGGCTGACTGAAATCGGCTGACTGAAATCGGCTCACTGAAATCGGCTCACTGAAATCAGCTGACTGAAATCCAAGCTTAAGTGCAAAACTGGCACCCTAAACCAGGTGCCACTGTTTGTATAGAACTGCATTTGCGGATAAAATCAGGATTGAAATTGCACAGCTGAACGCCATGACCCAGTTCCCTGAACACATCACTTTATTTGTTCATGTATAAGGCAAGTCACATTACTGGCATGCGTACCCAAGTCACATGACTGGCGTGCGTACCCAAGTCACATGACTGGCGTGCGTACCTAAGTCACATGACTGGCATGCGTACCTAAGTCACATGACTGGCATGCGTACCTAAGTCACATGACTGGCATGAGTACCTAAGTCACATGACTGGCATGCGTACCTAAACATGTGGGATATGAGACGTGTTAGATTACTAGGACATTAGAGCCTTTGACATTGGAAACGTGTGGCTTGCATATTCCAGATGTGGTGGAGCAAAGTGTCATGTGCATGAAGTACGGCACATTCACTGGATTGGCAAAAGTTCTTTTTAGACCAATAGTGGTATTATGACTATTGAAGATAGAAAATATTCACAATACTTTTCCTGACGTTTCGTTGTTCTGAACAACATGGTCAGTGGCTTGTCCACCCATTCTTTTAGTCACTGTGTTGTCAGTAGAATGGGTGACTCTAGCACATTCTGGCTCACCAGTAACTTGGTTAACCCCTTGAGCGCGGGGCTGTTTGTGAGACGAAGACTGACTGTGAATCGTTGGTCTTGCTTTCGTGGGTATGTGGATGTGCGGGTGTGCGTGTGTGTGTGGGTGTGTTTTCTGCGTGTATTTTTGTTCCACTTGTTACTGAACAGCGGCAGTAAGATGTCCGTATTACCCATCAACTATCATCAAATACTTCCCAGTGGAGATGACATTTGCTGATGCAACTGATCACTGCCAGAAGATGAAGGCAAAGATAGCGTCTAGAACTTTCTGTGTAAAAGACTTTCTGCAAACGACAGGGAGCAATCCGGTGGCCTGGTTGTCATGGAAACTCGGGAGTCTTCAATATGCAAGTGACGAGTTGCCATACAGTGTCACATCTCTGCCTGCAATTAAGCACAAGGTCGTGTGTGAAATCGTACCGGGTAAGTAATCGGACACGTCCCGTTTCCTCAAAAGCCGAGAAACTGTAACAATGCGTGTGTGTGTGTGTGTGTGTGTGTGTGTGTATTTGTGTGTGTGTGTGTGTGTGTGTGTGTGTGAATTTGTGTACGTGCTTACGTGTGCGTTTGATCATTTGTTCATTCCTTTGCATAGAGGGCCGCAGCTTTTGTCAGGAAACTAGAGCTCACATTGGTTTGTATGCCAATAAGGCCTCATTGACACAGGCAAAGGACCAATGCAAGCGTCTAGGCGGACGGCTACCCGCTGGCAATCAAGAGGCAGTCTGCGTAAAGTACGCCCTGACGACAGTAAAGGCTGATTCTCCAGCTTACCAAACCAAACCGTGGGTGCAAAACCATGACGAAGATCCACTCTATCACACCGCTGAGAGCATGTATACTCTGTATGAGAGTAACAAACAGAGAAGGCAGAAGGATGAGCACAACACTGTGGCATGTGCCTTCAATCTCAGTAAGCCAATCCCGTTTTATATTGTATTCTTTGGTTTTGGTTTGGTTTTGTTTTTATTATTTCAGTTCGTTGCGTCAACAGAACAAAGTCCAAATATCAAGTGGGATGAACGAAAAGAGAACGTAAAACAGAGCAGAAATGAAGAAGCAACTGGAATGAAAGAAAACCGAGAAGGAATGTAGACTGGGCAGATTCATGAGCCATTACTAGAGTCGGGCAAGACATGAACAGAAGGGCCAATTGCTGGGTGCGTCAATATTCATGTTTAAAAAACAGAAGCCTTATTTTATTGATGAATCCTTGGTTCGAGTCCTGGCCTGGTGGTGACAGTCAATTTTTTCTTCAGACTTTTTCCGTTTGTGTTTTTCCCTCAAACCAGTGAACACATTATGTAGTGTGTGAACAATTATTTCAAAGGAAAAATTCAAAAATTCAAATTCCCTGCCTTTTGCAGGAGGTCACCACGGATACATTGACTTGAGCAAAGATTGACCAGCACTATGTGAACAGGGTCACAGCTAGCAAGTAACTTCATGGTAACCCACGTGCAGGTGTTTGCAAATCGTGTGAATGGCACATTAAAAGGGAAGTTAAGCCTAAAATGAAATTTTCACCAGTTGTAGTCTTCGGGGCGCTGAGTCGAATGGTCTTAGTCCGAGGAAGCTGAGACGCTCTCTTCCTCCTTTAGTCCCAATCGAACTCGCGCAATTCCACCAAAACTGGGTGACTGCGCTCTACTAGATGGGGATTTGTATGCAAAATGTCACTAAAGCGCCATTTCGTTCTTATAAAAGCAGGGATGACCACGATTGGCCCATGTGTTGTAGTCTTTTGGACTCTGGTTACGTGCTCATACGTACACCAGTCACCTGGTCATCGTGCCTGCAGGGTTTAACTTACAGCCTATTTGGGTGCATTCCTGTCACTTGAGTTGAAGTCGAGTTGAACCTTGGTGTGAAAGTTGTCGCCTGCCTACTTGCGCAGTGAGCTAAGTTGAATTGACGACGGTTTCGTTGTTTATCATTCTTTTTTTCTCCGTCTTTTTCTCAGTTTTCCCCACCATGGCTGGTTAAACTCACCAGGATCACATGGTTGTTGGCACAATCTCATCATGATTGTGAAAAAATAATTATGACAAACTAAAACATAAGAAAGGGTTCGCTCCCCACACCAGAGCTCGTGCTATTCCGCCGACTTTCTTAAAAATCATTGCCGAAGTCGCAACCACTACTTCAAACTAAAACATGTCATTTAAATAACCGACGAGGAGACAATAGACGTGTAATAGCAATGAATAAATCCAATTAAGTACTCTTAACCATGTATAAGATAATATTATTATTAAAATGACAAATTCCAAAACGTTATTTCGTGGCTATCATCACTGGAATATCGTCACATGGCAAGAATCACTAATGAAACCAGTTACCAGTATTATGTATATAGCTAGAATAGTATGAAAAGGAGCGTGAGAATACAGCAGCTCGTGGTTACGCATAACGTAGTGTGTATTTATGCAGTGGATGTGAGAATGGTAGATACATGTTGCAGCTGTGGGCGCGTGTGGACAAAAGTGGTGAGTGCGTATTATTTGAGGAGTGTGAGTGCTACAACATTTTCGCACCAAACCAGGAAATAATACACCCACCATTTTGTTCACGCCTGCTCACAGCTGCGACATTCATCTACTGCTATTGTCAGATCTCTTATAACCGCACACATCCGTTTTCCACAAAAAATATCCAGATAGGCGAGTTAACCGGATAATCGAACACACATACTGTATGTATGCATGGCATATGCTGTAAATCAGTAACCAACGATTTTTTTCCGGATGGCGAGGGATCCAGATTAATGTGGAACGGAAAAGCGAGGGCTGACTGTACCATTCTCAGATCCACAGCATAAGTTCACACTACCCGTGTTGTGCATAACCGTGAGCTGATGCATTCTCACGCTCCTTATCATATTCTAGCTATATACTAGTAACTGGCTGTTTTAGTGATTCTTACCATGTGACGATATTCCACTGATGATGGTCACGAGAAAACGTTCTGGAATTTTTTTCATTTGTATGATTGTTTTATACATGTACATGGTTATGAGTGCACAATTGGTTTTATTCATTGCTATTTTACGACTATTGTCTCCTCGTCGGTTATTTAAAATGAAAAATTCCAGAAGGCTTTCTTGGACGGGATGCGCACTCTCCACAATCCTCCCATATTTATATACAAACAAATTTCAGATGTTTTTGAAGTGGTCATATTAAGGGTTGGGAGATTGGAAATAGGAATTTTTAGTCCTCAAAATACTAGGAATGACAGGGGGCAAAAGACCAGGCTAGACGAGCTGAACAGCAGCTATGGAATTTACAGGTACTATAGGTATAGCATTTGTCACAGCATTGTCTTTCTCCACACTGTCTAAGGTATGACTGGCATGTGCCGAAATAGCCGGAAACAGAATAGCGTCCAAAATGTGTGATCTTACAGTTCTGCGCAATATTACAGGCGTAGGGCCCATAGAGTTGAAGCATTGTTGCAAGCTCGCCTCCTCATATACACGTATCTACTTTTTTTAAATTCTCTATTCTCACAATGGCACCATCGCCAATAAGAGATTTTTTTGCATTGTATTATATTTAAGGATTTCCCAAAGGCTTTTGGCCTGTCGAGGGGATCTCCTGCAAGAAGAATGAAATGACAACTTTATGCAGAGGGAGCAGTTAATCGAGGATAGGCTAAGGAAATAGATCGAGGCATACAACACCTGGTAATTAAGGAGTTGGGATACCGTCAGTGTAAAGAATATATCGGCGAAAATGCTGATAGAGAGAATGCTTGAATTCGGGGAGGCTGGTTATAGAGGTGAGAGAAGGCGGTAGGCAATTCCATAGCACTGCAGCTTTGTTGGAAAAGAGGGAAGAAAAACACACACCGTGATAATTGATGTTAAGTTTGCTTGGTCTTCTTGGACTTGAAGACAGTGAAAGGTGAAAATGTTGGAGGTGTTCTGGAGATGTTATGTATAAGTTTAAATAGAGTAACAAGAGCTGATACTTGTCTGCGAAAGTGCAAGGACTCTAAGTCACAAAGGGCATTTCACTGGGATTTCGTTTCGCATCTATCTACATTGACTTTTTTACGTAGCAAATACTTCCTAGCTACTCTGGCTTGTAAAATATTTAAATGCTCCAGCTCAGCTTTGGTAATGGCATAGGACCAGGCCGAGGTGGCGTGTTCCAGGACGGGTCTGACAAAACCTTTATATAGAAGTAGAAAGGCTGTGGGGGAAAGACTCCGTCCCATGAAGCATAGCAGATTAACACGACGTTGGAAGGTTTTCAGGATAGTGTGAAGGTGGATGGTGTTGGACTGGTCGGGTGTTAAATACACTCCAAGATGCTTCGCAGCTTCAGCGATGGTGATAGCTTGGGAAGAGAGCTGGATAGGGTGGTCGTTACTGTAGTTACGGATCTGAGTCGTTTTGGCTGGTGAGAACTCTCCACCGACATTGTTGGCCCATAGTTGGCAGGCAGAAAGGTCGCTCTCTAGACGAGATTGGTTCCACTGCAGGGAATTCTTGTTATCATGTACATACAGGAGAGTGACATCGTCAGCAAATAGGTATGGGGTGCAGTAGGTGATTGATGAGGGCAGGGAATTAGCAAATAATAAGAAGAGGGTTAGAGCAAGATGCGATCCCTGCGGGACTCCACAGGTGAGGACCTTGGCCTCCGAATATTGTCCTTCCAACCTCACAGACAGCTTCCGCTCAGATAAGAAGCTTCGGAGCCAGTCGACTGCTGGCCTATCAGCAATTCCTTCAAATGCATTTAGCAATGCTTGTGCAGTGATCCACACGATCAAAAGCTTTCTTAAAGTCGAGGAAAACACAGTCGAACTTCAGCTTCTTGTCATTGCACTCAGCCATTTGATGTGTCAGCAAGAGCAATGATAATATTTGTATTGTATTGTATTTTATTATTTTACTTGGGCATTCCCAACAGACCCTAAGGTCTTCTTACAGGGTGCCCAAGATGAATGAATTTGTTAAGTTCCCGTCGAAATGAGTAGGGGATATGATTTGTGCGAAGGGATTCGGGAAGCGCATTAAAGCGATCAGCACCAAGGAATGAAATAGATTTGTATCCAGCTTGAGTTTGCACAATGGGTAAGGAAAGGGAAGAAATCACTGGGCCGCACGTGACCCTATCTGTGTGAGCGCAGTCACGGCGAAGGGAGAACATGTCAGAGAGGAGTGAACTGCAGATATTGTGGATGCAACGGAACACGAAGAATATGGACTTAGTATGATATCTTTTGTCTAAGCTAATTATGTGGTACCGCTCAAGCAAGTATGATGTCCGCGTGAATGTGTCATGCTCAAATATGCATCTAAGTGCTCTCTTACTTATGCATAGCAGCTGATCTCTCACGTTGTCAGCGAGGCAGTGGACGCAGGCAGTGCTGGCGTACTCGAGCTTGCTCTGGACTACTGACAAGTAGAACTGCCTTCTGGCCTGCACAGCAAGGTTCTTCCTTCCACCTAGTTTCTTTCCGATGTCTTCCCTGAGGGAGTTAACGTGGGCACTGAAACTTAAAGTTGAATCGAAAGTCAGTCCTAGATACTTAACTTCGTCAGACGGAGCAATAACAGTCGAACCACAGACAGTGCTCAGGTTAGGTGGAGGATGTGAGCGTCTGCTGTGGATCAGTAGTACTTGGCTCTTGCTGGAGTTCAGGAGCAGGCCGCGATCTGTGAGGTGCTGCTTCACCACTGAAAAAATCTTCTTCTTAGTAAGGCATGAGAATTCGTGGACACTTTCCAGAGGCATACAGGGTGGTTTCGTCTGCATAAAGAAGGCATTGGGAACGCAATGGCAGAGTGGGGACAAGTCGAGTGTAGATGAGGAAGAGGGTAGGGCCTAGGACGGAACCCTGGGGAACGCCCCTAGTGCAGGTTCTACAGTCACTTGTGGTTCCGTTCACTTCTATGCGTTGCTGTCGGTGAGACAGATACGACTTGAACCACTCAAGAGCATTTCCACGGATCTTCAGACTGTGAAGGTCATCTATTGGCGTTTGCTGGTGGACGCGGTCAAAGGCTTTGCTCATATCAAGCAGCAGTACGGTCGTATAGTCTCCGGTATCCATGCTTCTCCGCCAGTTATTGATGGCAAGTGTTACAAGGTCCTCAGTACTGTGGTTCCGCCTGTATGCAAACTGTTCATTTTGAATTGCTCCGTGTGTGATGTCCCGGTGGTCGTGAAGCTGCTGGAGCACTAGCGATTCCAAGACTTTGGAGATAATGGGCAGAAGCGAGACTGGGCGATAGTTGGAACTGTCGTAGGGGTCGCCTTTCTTAAATACTGGACACACAGACGCTAGTTTGTAGGCTGACGGTACCTTTCCGCTAGGCAATGACTGGTTGAAGATGGAAGTTAAGGAATTGGCCAGCTTGGCGGCATGGTGTTTCAAAATGTAAGCTGGTATGCCGTCTGATCCAGATGCTTTCGTGGTATTCAATCGTTCGAGAATCTTCCTTATTGCTGCTGTTGTAACTGGTTGGAACTCGAGAAGGCAATTGTCTAAACAGTCAACCGCCGGAGTGTCTGGGGTCGTAAGAGCAGCGCGGTGTTCATCGTGGACGATATTGCCTAGGGTGTCTGACAAAGATGAGAGGGAGGCTTTCGGTGTGGGGTGGGAATTTCTCCTTCAAGAGGAGATTATGATAAAGTGAGATGCTGTGACTAGACTGAAAGTGTGAGTGGGGCTGTGTGTTATGCAGTTGGAAAGTAATTGAGGTCTCTTTGAATATTACAAGTATGGGAGAGGGTGACCGCTGCAGGCGCAGATTGAGTTAATCAGCAGTGATTAGATTTCTTGTTTGAAAGCAGGTCGAAAGGGAACATCACGAGTGCTAACAGGGAGGGCATTTTGTATTCTAGGGACTTGTACAGGATGGGTCTTTGCAGTGGTCGGTTCTGGTGTGTGTGGGAGGTGCCATGTGCAGGTGAGTCGAAGGCTATAGTGGGGCTTAACTTGAGTGGGGTATTGAGCATGCGTACATCTACGTGTTGTGGGCATATTGGTATTTTATGGAGTGTGCAAACTACCTATTTGCTTGCGTGTTTGATTGTTTGTTTGCCAGTTTGTTTGTTTACTCCTGCCTGCCTACTTCCTGCCAGCTAACCCTCCCAAATGTGTGCATGTGTGTCTGTTTGCCAGGGGAATACTTCTGCGAACGGTCCTCTGGTGCATATGGAGCATCTATGGTTCACTATCCGGACACATCACTGGACAACATCTACAAAATCCAAACTTCCTGCTTAGCAAAAGGAGGTCGAGCTGCATCCAACGATGAAAGTCACTGCATTGCGGAGTTTAGGGAAATAATTTACAAAGAGACAGGTCACTGGGAAGAAAATCTGGTGAACCAGGTGTGCGTTTTCGGTCCGTGTGAGTTGATCTGTCAATAAATGCTTCTTGCACTGTTTTGTTTTTGTATTGATGGATCCTACACGTGCTTTTGCCAAAATGATAGGTTTCTTTGTCTCTTGGGAACTGGTCGTTTATATATTCTTTAATTGCAACATCTCAACTTCATGGCGCAGTGGAAACACTGGCCAATATGAAAAGAGTGGGTGTTAGCCAACCAAAGCTGATTGTTTGAATTTTGAATTCTTTATTCTCACGATGGCACCATCGCCAATAAGAGATATATTGATGAGAAGGTGAGATTGTGGGTTAAGCAGTTGGAAAGTGATTTACATCACTTTGAACTTTACAAGTATGGGAGAGGGTTGTTGTTGTTGTTGTTGTTGTTGTTGTTGTTGTTGTTGTTGTTGTTGTTTTTGATATTGCATTTATTTTAATTCGGTATTCAAACTGGCAAGTATGCCTAATTACAGGAATGCGAATACTTGAGAGAGATAAGGAAGAATAGAAAAAGAGCAATCGACCTTATGCCATTTGTAAAGATCCATGAAATCACTTAGAATCCCGTAGACTCGGTAGGGTGTTCATTGTGTGCTATGCATGCGCGTTTGACCTTTTTAGCGTCGTAATTCAATGACCAGCAATCGCTTTTCCAGCTTCTTCACTTTGGTTAGAACTAATGACTAGCTTGTTCTTTGTCAGAAAAAGGTTTTCGTATGAAATGCTTTCAGGTCCCATTTCTTAGTGGAAATAGCAGAAAACACAATAGGGTCCTGCACATTCAACACCCTACCGGGTCAACGGGATTCTACGGAATTTCGTGGATCTCTACAAATGACATAAGGTCCATAGGGCTACATCGTAGAGAGAGCAGGTTTTTGAGGAACATCAAAATGAGTACTTGTGATCATGAGTAAAGGGTATGGCTGCCAGTTTGATCTGGGTTAGGCAGTGGGTACCACGAACAGCTGCAGGCAGCGAGTTCCACTCAGTTGTGGCAGCGGAACCAAACTGGGTTGTTCCAGATCGGGTCCTAGCTTTCGGCAGCTGAAGGCCATCTTCAGTCTGCATGCGAGTTCTGCTTCCCGTTGGGGGGGGGGGGGAGGCTAGTGCCACCGTGGTGGACCTGCCTTGTCATGAGTGCACCTCCATACTAACGTAACAGCTTTCTGGCGGTGTGTCTCACTAATCCGGAACAGGCCCATTTGCACTAGGGGCGGGTGAGCGGACGTGCACTGCCCGGGCAGCACGGTTCTGGAGATTCCGCATTGTCCCCGTAACTATGGAAAAGACGTCAAATCAAAGATAGCTGGCCACCTTACTCAAATAGGGCTTTCAACTGCAAGATCGTGACGTGAAGCAACTTTGAAGAATGTGTATGTATGCGAAGTGTATCGGGGGAATGCATGCAGGGCTATAGTGCAGGTTCGAATCCCATGTTAGGCAGAGCCAAGGAACATACTTCATGATCGTCCTTTTTTCAGAAGAAAAATGGGAGGGTAGGCAGACTTTTATTTTTCTCATTGTAAATGACTCTTGCCATCTTATTCGAATAGAGGTTTCAACAACAATATCATAAAGTGAAGCAACTTTGAAGAATGTGTATGTGTGCGAAGAGTATCGGGGGAAAGCATGCAGGGCGATAGTGCGAGTTCCAATCCCATGGTAGGTTAAGCCAGGGAATACATGTACTTCATGATCGTCCTGTTTTTCATTAACAAATGGGGAGACTCACTCACTGCCAGGAGAGTGAGCGGATTTTTCATCATTGTATTGCAAAACCGTTTCCATCCATTCGAATAACATGCATGATGACCTAGCCAAAAAAGCATATCGCTGGCCCTGAGCTTTCAAGCTCTCTCTTTAGGGGATGTGAGGGAAATAAAATGTAGCAATGTTATTTCTTTTCAGCTTCGAGTAAATTTGAATAGTTGTGATTATAACCGCAATCAATGAAACGAGCTGAACCGACATTTGTGTACTTTATTCATGCAATGTAAAGCGGTGTCGGATGTCGGTTCAGCTCGTTTTATTGATTGCGGTTATCGAATTATTGTCTCCTTGCCGTTTGTTTAAGTTGTGATTATGGCTCGACTAAAATGGTAAACAAGGCATTATTTTGTAGGCGTCTAAAAAAGCGTAAATCGTGGTGAATAATGCAGTATGTGCGGAGAAAACGAGCATTCTAATAGATTTGAGCGGCATTTGGAGTCTCACAGTGGAAAATATCGGGAAATGCCGGCGTTGTGGCAACAACCGGCTACACTCATGAGGTAGGGCCAACCATCCTGGGGTGTGAAATGTGTGAAGCTGGACACTAGTTTGAATGTCATCCTTTGTACTGGATTGTGGATGACTTCGTGTAGGCACGTAACACTTTTAAGCACTTTTAAATGTAGCAATGTACTCAGGTTGCACAAATAACGAAACAAAGATTTGCAAGGAGGGCCATGTTTTACAGAAAACATAGAGGGCAATGGAGGGGACGCGAAGTGAACATCGAACAACTGATAAGTGGTTTCTTGCCGTTCCTCAGGCTCCGACGATAGCGTTTCTAGGCTAGGGGCGATACTGATACCCGTGCCGATGTAGAAGCAGATCGTTTGCTGGAGGAATAGCTACAAGCATAAAGCGATAAATGTAGTTCTAACGAACTGCCTGTGCCGATTCCAGCCGAGCTGGCTTATAAAAGATTGGAATTACTCATGGATTCAGCACAAAATCAATATGAGCAGTCTGCAGCAGCGCGTGCCTGAGCCGTTCCTGCTGAAACATGTAAAGTTAGGTGTGGACAGCTGTACACTAAATACAGCAGTCAAGTGGCATCAACAGAGAGGAGTAGTCTTGTGACAAACCATTTTGTTTACGGAACACCACAAGGAGAAGAAGACCGTCCAAGGAAAGGAATATTAGTGCAGTAACATAATCTGGCCATATATATTTTTGGCTTTCTGCAAATAAAAGGGATCTTAATATCGAGGTCGACTTGGAGGAACTGGCCTAATGTCTCCTGATTCGGATGAAGAGATTATTCACAGAGTCAACGCAGTGACAGGTTGTCTGCTGGCAGGACTACCACTTGCCACAAAACACTTCATTCCAATGAACGCTAACATGGTTTACACCTCTCACTCCCTGGATAATGTCGGGAAAGGATTTGATACACCCACTATTCATCCATAGCCCATCATCAAAATTGCAGGGGTGAGCAGCCTCCGGAGAATCGATTATATCTTTTAGGTGATGGATACTGCCCGCCAGAGTCTGCTGCCCGGTTCCACCGGGCCACAGTCTCCTTTGAGAGCCGGCTCTGCAACAAGCTCACGTCTGGGTCACTTACGGACAAAAGGTGGTGGACTACGGTGAAGCAAGCTGCTGGTCTGAACCGTGCAAGTGAGGTCCAGTTACTTGTGGACCAAAGTAAGAGGGAGTTCCACTCCAGCGATGACAAAGCCAACTGCTTAGCAAGATACTTTGCCACGAAGTGTAGTCTGGGAGATGGTGACATATCTCCAGACTCACTCCCTCCCAGTGCTCAACCTTTACACGGCAGCCTAGAACGTATCCATTTTCGAATGTCTGATGTCCAGCGACGGCTAGCCAGGCTCAGCCCTTGCAAAGCCACTGGCCCTGATGGCCTTCCAACTCGGGTCCTGAAGGAATGCTCTCGTGAGCTGGCCCCAGCAGTCACCAAGCTCTTCGAACTGTCCTTCCGATGTGGAATCCCGCCATGTAGCTGGAAGTTGGCGCATGTCGTGCCAGTGTTAAAAAAAGAACTCCAAATCTCATCCGGCCAACTACCGCCCAGTGTCTCTGCTCTTGATCCTCTCCAAGGTAATGGAAGGCATCGTCAACTCGCAGGTGGTGAACCATCTTGAGCGGAACCGACTGCTTCCTGACAGCCAGTATGGATTCCGTAGAGGCAGGGGAACTGCTGATGTCCTGACAGCCCTGCAGAACGAATGGGTCCAGGTTGTTGCAAACGGTGGATCTGCTCAAGTGATAGCTGTGGATATAGCTGGTGCGTTCGATCGTGTGTCGCACACCGGTCTCCTGTACAAGGCAGAACGGGCTGACATCAGGGGTACACTACTGACTTGGCTTCAGGACTACCTACATAGCGGCCAACTGAAAGTTGTGGTCAGCAGTCAAGCTTCATCTGCTCAGTATCACCGCGGGAGTACCTCAGGGAAGTATCCTCGGGCCGACTTTATTTCTTATCTACGTCAGCGACATCGACCAATGTCTTACCCCCAGAATGCGCCTTAGCTCCTTTGCTGATGACACCACGCTATACAGCCTGTTACAACCAGAAACTGCTGCTCCCCACAATGCCTCCTTACAAGATGCCCTACATGGCCTTCAAGAGTGGGGTGAGCGGTGGCGGGTGACATTTGAGCCTTCCAAGTCACAGCAGCTACTATGCACACGATCCTTGGATCGAGCCACTCCAGGCATCTCATTTGGTGGTGCCGACATTGCCCAGGCATCAACACTGAAGCTGTTGGGTATATTGTTCGACTCAAAGCTTTCATTTCGCCCGCATATCAGCAGCATGGCGGTGCGAGCAAGTCAACGTCTTGGGCTTTTGCGCCGAGCCGCGCGGATACATGACACCAATGGCCGTCTGAGTGTCTACCAAGGATTCATTTGCCCTATGCTGGAGTATGCTCCACTGGTCTGGATGTCTGCTGCCCCGACCCATCTGGCCAGGCTCGACCGCATTCAGCGGAAGGCAGTGGCCATCATAGGACCAGATGTGCTCCTCCAGAGTCTGGCTGCACGACGCACTCTCTCCCTGGGCTGTGCTACATGTACAAGCTTCAGTGCATCGGAAGCCCACGACAGCTGACCAACATTGTCCCACCAGCTGCACCCACTAGGGTTCGTCCCAGAACCCGACACGCACATGCGGTGACCGATCCTCACCAGCTCCTCAATACCCTACCACCACCGGAGTACATCATGCGGTCCTTCCCGTTTTCCCACATCGGTTTGTGGAATCAACTGCCACCCTCCCTGTTCCAGCCATCAATATCCCTGCAACGGCTGCACCGCATCAAGGCAGCTGCATGGAAGCACTTGCTACACACTGACTGACTGTGGGCTACAGACCACCTCTGAAAGCCACTGCTGCACACACCTGCGACAAAGTTGCTAGCCACTCTGGTCTAGATTCACCTTGCTGTATCACTCAAGAGCTACCCACGCATCTCTTTATTATTATTATTTCATATGTTCGAGTCCTGGTGGTGACAGTCAATTTTTTCTTCAGACTTTTCCCATTTGTCTCTTTCCCTCAAACCAGTTAATATTTTATGACTTGGGGCTCCCCGCGTGCTAGTTTGTACGTGAAGTGTGTGGGTTACAGTGAGGGCTGCGTCCCACCCGCCTGTGTGGATTCACAGGAAGTGTGAGTTACGAAGTCTGAAGAAAATGTTGAACGGCCTCTGCTGGGATGACGACTACACCATAGCTCAGTGGTTAGAGCATCGCTGGCTACAAGCGAGGGTCCCTGGTTCGAGTCCTGGTGGTGACAGTCAATTTTTTCTTCAGACTTTTCCCGTTTGTCTCTTTCCCTCAAACCAGTTAATATTTTATGACTTGGGGCTCCCCGCGTGCTAGTTTGTACGTGAAGTGTGTGGGTTACAGTGAGGGCTGCGTCCCACCCGCCTGTGTGGATTCACAGGAAGTGTGAGTTACGAAGTCTGAAGAAAATGTTGAACGGCCTCTGCTGGGATGACGACTACACCATAGCTCAGTGGTTAGAGCATCGCTGGCTACAAGCGAGGGTCCCTGGTTCGAGTCCTGGTGGTGACAGTCAATTTTTTCTTCAGACTTTTCCCGTTTGTCTCTTTCCCTCAAACCAGTTAATATTATTATTATTTAAATAACCGACGAGGAGACAACAGTCGTAAAATAGCAATGAAAAATATCAATTGTGCACTCATAACCATGTATAATATAAACAATTAAAATGAAACAATTCCAGGACGTTTTCGTGTGACCATCATCAGTGGAACATCGTCACATAGTAAGAATCACTAAAACAACCAGTTATATAGCTAGAGTAATATGAAAAAGAAGCGTGAGAATGCAGCACAGCTAGCGGTTATGCATAACGCGTGTAGTGTGAACCTTTGCAGTGTATCTGAGAATGGTAGCAGTAGATGAATGTGGCAGCTGTGAGTGCGTGTGAACAAAAACTGGTGAGTGCGTATTATTTAAAAAGTGTGAGTGCTACAACATTTTCTTTTTGCTTGCATAGAACAGGGTCACGTGTGCGAATATATACAGCTTCCAACCCCTGCAACTGCTTAAAGAAACGCGCGTGACAAATAACACTAAACCAGGAATCGTCAAACAACTTACGACAATCCGGACTGGACACCAAATGCTTGTAGATGGCAGACTTGCTCTTGTCAATGTCGAACTCCTCCTCGTCCGTATCACTCTCATCCTCCACTTCCTGTTCCTGCTCACCCTTGCTTTCCTCCTGACCACTCCTGACCTGTTCTATGCAAGCAAAACGAAAATGTTGTAGCACTCACACTTTTTAAATAATACGCACTCACCAGTTTTTGTTCACACGCACTCACAGCTGCCACATTCATCTACTGCTACCATTCTCAGATACACTGCAAAGGTTCACACTACACGCGTTATGCATAACCGCTAGCTGTGCTGCATTCTCACGCTTCTTTTTCACATTACTCTAGCTATATAACTGGTTTTTTTAGTGATTCTTACTATGTGACGATGTTCCACTGATGATGGTCACACGAAAACGTTCTGGAATTGTTTCATTTTAATTGTTTATACATGGTTATGAGTGCACAATTGATATTTTTCATTGCTATTATTATTATTATTATTATTATTATTACTTTTTGTCTTTGTAGTCACTTTCTTTTGTTGGCTCATTATAAACTTATGATAAATTTTGATGCATACATGGCACTGTGACGCCGAGACCCATGGTCGGCAGAGTGCATGTATTTCATCAGCACAGCTATTAACTAGCATTGTGGATAGCGCCTACCCAGCCTAATGTACTTTTTGTCTTTCAACATGATTTCGTGGTACGTTTGTGTTCTCTTAAAAAAATCAAAAAAATCTGGTGGGGAATAGTGTGGTGGCGTCAGCGGCAGATTGAATATGTGCAGCCTTTCTTCTTTTTCACTCAAACCAAGAGCATTATAGCCCTTGATGAAGCATTATAATCAGCATATTGAGGTAGCTTTCAAGCATTATGGTTGGCAATATACAAACGCTTTCGGAGCATTATCCTCTGGACCCTAGTTACAGGCCTAGCCAGTGAATTTTGACCTCCGGAATGATATATCTTCGGCGGGATATGCAGTCCGAGCAGCACACATAACGCTGTGTGCACTTGACCACGGCGCTTTTTTGTTCATCATGCCGGATTTTTTTGGGCACGACCGGTAATATCAGTGTAAAAGTAAAAAAAAGTAAATTATCGTATCCGTTCCCGAAGGGAACTCACGACGGCCGCTAACACCCGATAAACCCTAGCGGCAGATGCAGCGCCTAACGGTGGGGGAATATCAGTGTCCTAGCAGTGAAACACCATGAAATTTTCGCGGTGTTTTCCTTCCTTTTTGCCTTGCATCTCTAGTATAGACACTGTGAATATCACTATCATTGTAGCGTCAAGAGTTCAACTCTATTCCCAAAAGTGTTTGGATGTGTCCTGGCATATAGTAATGTTCCTATGGATGTGTGTTTTTCTTCTGCGTGTGGTGTGTACACTGTGAATGTTTGTGCATATTGTATGTGTGCGTGTGTGTGTGTGAGTGTATGTGTGTGTGTGAGTGTATGTGTGTGTGAGTGTGTGTGTGTGTGTGTGTGTGTACGTGTGTGTGTGTTAGTGTGTGTGTGTGTTAGTGTGTGTGTGTGTGTGTGTCAGTTTGTGTGTGTGTGTGTGTGTGTGTGTGTGTGTTAGTGTGTGTATGTGTTAGTGTGTGTATGTGTGTTAGTGTGTGTGTGTGTGTGTGTGTGTGTGTGTGTGTGTGTGTGTGTGTGTGTGTGTGTGTGTGTGTGTGTGTGTGTGTGTGTGTGTGTGTGTGTGTGTGAGGCGTTTGTGTGCATGCATGCATGTATGTAATGTGTTACACTGAGATAGACGAGGTTTTCTGTAGGGATTCATGGCGGATGCTTAAATTGTTCCCGAAACGGATGAATATTGTGGACGCACACCAACACTGCGTGTTTGCGAATGGACAGCTATCAGACTATGACGAACGAGGTTGTATCCAACGTAGCTTTGGGTCTCTGCTAAAGCCTTATCCATTGTCTGCTTGGTGTCGTGATGCCAATGGGAACGCAGCGTCCACTCATGGGCCAGCTTACGGTGACGGAGGGGTGGCGAAGGAATACTACGTAATCTGCTCCATTAAATTTTATGGTAAGCACAATAAAATATTAACACACTCGTACGAACGCATACACGCACCCCCCCCCCCCCCCCCCCACACACACAAAGATACACACATGCACAAATGTACACACACACACAAAGACATACATGCGCAAAGCAAGACAGACTCACATCCGGAGTGCGTCCAATTGTAGTGATGGTATATGATTTGGACATTCGGGGTTTTAGGATTTTAGACAGCTTAACCCTCATTCCGGGTTGTGGGGTCCAAACGGACCTCATAGGTAAGATTTTCGATATAGTTTTACTTTGCTGCATCGCATCTCCCTGAAACTTCATGTATTCCTCAACAACACACTTACCGATATAAATAAATGGTCTGGGTTAGAGGCTCATGATGGATATCACTTTTATTACGGAAAATGCTGGCGGGGTCCAAATGGACCCCATTAACATAGAACACAGGGAAGTGCAACTATTGCGATAGTTTTGGTATTTATCTCCATAATCACCGAATACATGGATGACATCCACTGAAGTGTGAGGCCCAACATGTAGAAGAAAATGTTTTTCCACAGCCATAATTCCTCATTCTATGTTGACTTTTTTCCTACGTTCCCAGTATATTGGGGTCCTTTTGGACCCAGGAACGTTTTGGGTGGTATTCTTGCAAACTTGCAAATAATCCCCACAAACTTCAGACCTGTCAACAAATGCAGTTTGGTCAAAGCATTGGTCTATGGGAAGGTAACACAGCCAAAACATTACATAAAATGAAGAGTTTGCAAGAATACCACCCAAAACATTCCTAGGGTCCAAAAGGACCTAAATTATACTGGGAACGTAGGAAAAAAAGTCAACATGGAATGAGGGCTAAGCAAGCATGTCGGAGAAAACCTAGACGGTGTGTTCAAGTCTATCTCGCCGATTTCGCTCGCATCATGCAGGAAGGTTTCCTTTGGCATGCAGATCGACTGTGCAAAGCCCTTGAAATCTTTGAAATGTTTGAGATGTTTTATACTGATCATTCATAAGTATATATTACGACATGGTTGGGAGGGCTCACTTGGAGGGCACTGGAAATCCATTATTGCCCGACCAACCATGCCATAATGGATTTATCACTTTCAGCCTGACATTACCATAATTACTGACGACACTAACCTGAAAGAATCAAAACTAACGGAGAAAGTCGACCTCGTGTGCAGGAACACTTGAAACAAAAGAAAGGAAAGAAAAGGAAAAGCTGAGATCGCCACTTTCAAACACGTGTTCACATGTACACTGCACTATACACAGTCACGATGTTCAAATCCCGTAGATTTCACTCGTCCAGTGTCACTGTCAGGGTTGCCACAGACGACGGGCGTCGGACTAATTTATTGCCCGCTGATACAGATCAGTGATTGGCCCGCTCCAAGGCAACAGTCACGTATGAAGTTCTATAACCCTTTAGCAAACAACCAATAATAATGTTTGAGGTGTTTGTTGATGGCGATATTGTAGGTGTGGAGCTGCTCGGAACTGAGTGATGTGTTTACTATTGCGCTGGGCAAGCTGTTGCATTCTGGAACAAGAACAAAGGGGATCTAGTGAGATACTCACGTCGGTGCGTGTGTTCGTTGCACTCATGTGTCTGTGTACACGTTTGTGTCTGGTTTTATTGGCTCTTCTATTTTTTTAGCCTACCGTACTAATGCCACTTACAACGTGAAAGGGATGGATCTGGAACTTTCTCCGAATTTCCTATCCATGAAATCAACACACGGCTGCCCTAAAGGTACCGCGCACATCTCAACAAAGCTCACATCGCAGTGGAAAGAAATACAGGCTACAGATCTTCTTTCTAAGAATTTCGTTTTTGGACTACAGCCGTGGGGCCATTGGGACGAAATTGACAAATTTGTGAGTAATTGTAGTTGTTTTAAAAGTGTAACAGCCATATAATCATATTGCCGTTATCATACGTCTGCCTCTTTCACCACTCTCATACTTAAGTCGATACCTGATTTAACGAACACTATTATGCAGGAGAATTAAAATTTTCAGCCGAAGTGTGTTATAGCAGAAATGCACGTACCCTGTGGGTTTAAAACTGGACATGGACAAGGGTTCGCTATAATTCTAACGAAATTCGCTATAATTATGCGAGTTCATTATTATTTTCCACCAGCACTCGGCCGAAGGTTGGAGAGTGGCACCCACTGGACTAGCATCCAGCAGCCAAAGGTGGCGCCACACATCATATGGATATTAAATACGATTGTAGGCAACTATTGAAAGGATTGGGAGAACTTCAAATTCAAAGGGTTAGTCGGGGGAAGTGAACTACCTGAAAAGAGAAAAAACGCCAGACCCACCAGGTTTCGAATCCGGGACCTTGCTTATGATGAAATATGCTCTAACCACTGATCCCTTGAATTTGAAGTCCCCCAATCCTTTCAAAAATTAATCGCTTTCTTTCACCTCTGGAGTTACGTTCCAGAAGCTGACCGTGGTTGGTCCCCTGGGGGAGAGAAAAGACCCAAGTGCCATCTGTGTGCGTGGCACGTGTTGTGAGATGCCTTTCAAGTGAAAATCTTGTCAGCGCCTTCTAGGGTCAGCCTGGTCCCATAGCTCAGTGGTAAGAGCATTGCTCATGACAAGCAAGGTCCCGGGTTTGAGTCGATGTATCGCCTGTACATGAGAGGTTCAGGATGGTACTCTGCTAATGCCCTCTCCTCCAATTGAGACCTGAATGATAGAGCAAACGGCGGAGCAAGGTGATTGCCCATGGCAATGCCCCTGACTTGTCCATATTGCTTCCCCTCAAACTGGAAGTAATTAGACGTAAGAGCGTATTCCAGCATTTTCCGGCCATCGGATGGCTCAAGCCAGAACACGTCAATTTCGTCTTTATGACTTTCGAGAGCCTCCATCGCAACGTCGATACTTTCTTGGATTGGAATATTGCTATAATAATTATAGTGCGACCACATCCATCGACGCAACAATACAATTTTCCGGTATACATGTATTCTGCTGTGTGGGGAGATCGTCGATGTATTGTTCGGTATCTCTCAAATGTGCAGGCACAAAACGCAGCAACTGATTTATTATGCGCTCTACCAGGAGGGACATGTTGCTCGTTGGGCGGTCGCATCTTGACACTACGGGACGCAGTAGCATTCCTGGTTTGTGATCTTTAGGGAGCCATGTGTGAGTAGTGTGGGTACATAGCTTTCTCTAGTTTCTCAGGTAATTTGTACTTTATACAGCCCTTTACTGTCTGACGACACTCACTGTCCAACGCATCAATCTTGACCGTTGAAGGTTCGTAATCAGCCGGGCAATGAAGCATATTATTCCCGTAGCTATGCAGAAGACGTTACTTCAGTAACGTCTGGCGCTAGCCAGGGTCCACACAGCTTTAATTTGGTATTTGTGTGTTTGTTTGTGTGTTTGTTTGTTTGTTTGTGTCACGCCTGGCGCTATCCGTATCTGACGGCAAAAAAGCATAGGATGTTATAAATTTTTCAATTCTCCTATTTTTTTTCAGGCATATCCTGGGATTCGAACCCGCACTATTGCCCTACAGTAAGATCGGGCGCCGAAGAACGCAGGGGCTCGAGCGCAGCCTAGGAAAGTTCTTAATTTTTTTGATTCTAGCCAGACCGTTCTTATTCCTACGCGCGCGGCGAGTCGAGTGACGTCATGACGTTTGTCATGTACATGTACATGCAGTGCAATGTAGTACTTCTAAACTAGTGGGTGTCGTAAATGGGAGTGACTGTACATGTAGCAGTTACTGTTTACACGTGTACATGACATGTACTCACCTCCCATACATGTACAATGTAGATCTACGTACAATGTAGATCTAGTGTTCTTAAATCTGATAATTCTAGCCTGGACTGTTCTTAAATTTTGCCGGTTTTCCAGCCTGGGTGTTCTTCGGCGAGGTGTTCTTCGGCGCCCGATCTTACTGTACATGCATTCCCCCATACACTTCGCATTCATACCCATTCTTCCAAGTTGCTTCACGTTATTATCTTGCGTTTGAAAGCCCTATTTGAATATTGCGGGCAGCTGTATGTGGCCAGCTGTGTTTGATGGTACGGTACGGTACGGGAGACGGTGTCGTATTACCCTCGATCGTACCTGTCCCGTACCTATCCCCTACCGTACCGTGCCATCAAAGACGGCTGGCCACAATGCATATTCAACTAGGGCCTTCAAATGCAAGATCACAATGTGAAACAACTTGGAAGAATTAGTATGTATGCGAAGTGTATTGGGGGATGCATGCAGGGCGTGCGATAGTGCGGGTTCGAATCCCAGGTTATGTTTTTAAAAAAAGGATTTTTTTAAAGAATTTATAACATCCCTATGCTTTTTTTTGTCTAGGTCATCAAGGCAAAAAAGCATAGCGTAGGGCTCTGAGCTTCCAAGCTCTCTCGTTAACCTTTGCCTCATAGTTTTCTGCGGACATACTTGAAGTAACAACAAATCCCTTTCCTTTATCAGAAGGCTTCACAACTACTTCGGGCTTGTTCTTCAACGCCTTTAAAGATTCAAATTGCGATTTCGAAAGTTTCTTCTGTGTTGCAGAGTCACTTGTGGCGCGGGCGCATTTGCTCTCACGTCGATACATAGAGGACAGGTCCTCTTTCAAACGGCGAAGGGCTTTCTCATCCTCCCTCCGTGAGGATGGGGCCTGTCTATCTGTTGCAGCTAGTTTCTTCAGGCGGACGTCATTATACAGGTTTTGGTCAGGCACGAGTGGGTCAGGAAAATAATTATTATTATCAGTGATTGGAAGTTGGTCACTAGACGCCGCTGTTACCGCTGCTGGAAGAGGCGCATCCGAGGCGAAAGGAACATGTCCCGTGTTCGAAGTTCGAGTCATGTTAGGAATACCGGAGATTGTCGGACCAGGACATGACAACAACGGTTCGACAGAGGCGCCTGAGGAGCCAGGAGCGATCGGGCCAGAGCTCAATGCCACTGGTCCACACGAGGTGCGTAATGTACTGTACTGTAAAGTATACATGGCGGCGGCTGAATTAGAATCCAACCCAACACCACCACGATAGGCACCCGCAACAGCAAGGCCAGAGTCAGGCGCTGCAGATGCCTGGGAGGGTTGCGCATAATATGAATTGGCTGCAGTGGAGCCTCCGTGTTCTAAAAAACATATAATTTTTAAAATAGAAGAAATCACATGGACACGAGTTATGAAGCAACTATCCACGGCTGCAACTTGATAAAAGCGCTCCGAAGGTGCCATATCAGGGCACAAAACCGACAAGTTACTGAGACATGCTTCGAATAGTAGTTAGACAACATTGTCACGTTATTAACTGTTATGTCTCAGCAGACGACACTCAAGTGTGCACCATGCGTTTCCCAGTTGAATGCTGTGCTTCAGATGAGAGTGTTTGAAGCGGCCGGCTTCGGCAGAAGCTTCATGATTTTTTCCGTGATCGGGTGACCGTATTCTATCAGTCGGACGCTTTTGGCAAGCCGTACGTTCTGTATGAATCAACAGTTGGCAAAGGTAATTCTTATTAATTTCCTTCTTGACACCCACCCTTTGCTATCATCGGTGCTGACTACTATTATCCACTAACGCAGCTGTGTAGGTGGGGCGTTGTGGGGCGCTCCTCCGACCAAAGGTCTTGGTATCCTTGCGCACAACGCGCACCAGGGGAGGGGGGGGGGTACAAAAGAAAGAAAGAGGAAAGAGTAAGGCCATCAGGTAGTATGCGAGTTTGTGGTGTACACATCGACAGAAGTACGGCAAGTTTGTTCGAGGAGGTACTTGTACACTGCTACTTTGAAGCGTTGCAGTGCTGCCTCGGCTGGAGGAGCGTTCAGGATGGCAGAGGGTAGAGCATTCCGTGTACTGAGTAGGCCGAACGGGAAGGATTGGTGTAGGATGTCGGCACGTTTGCCGGGGTGGGGGCTTGACAACTGGAGGCTTTTGGGAGGGTTAGCCAAGCTTTCTTGGCGATGTCAACGCGGACAAGCGTATAATAACTACGTCCAATGTCCGCTTCGCTGATTCTGCTGATTGCCTTAATAAAGTTATTTCTCTAACTCACGGTTTCTATCTTTTTAAACTGTCACTAGCAAATGCTATACAAAGGTTTTTGGTTTTTGACTAAAGGAGTTCGCTAAACAACCTATGCGAATTGATGAAATGGGTTTCATGAGGTGTTTGGAACCTTTTTCCATACACTTCCGTAGGAATAATCCAAATTTCAAGCCGATCAGCCAATTTTCTGGGTGAAGCTTCCGGTATAGTACAGTTAAAAGCACTAGATATGCCAACCTGTGGCAGTGCTCCCCAATCAATCATAGACATCTGAAATAGTATTGCCTTCTCGCCCTGGCCCCTGCCACACAACAATCTGGCCATCCCGGCAAGAAGGCAGATATGCCATACCATACAACAACGCAAACAACTTGGTAGAGTTTCCGACTTCTTATACAAACGTAAACGGAAAGTATACTTCCTGGGCAACGTGGATGCGGCATGCAATGCCAAGTCGATTGCTGACTGGCGTACTAAACCGGCATGCAATGCCAAGTCGATTGCTGACTGGTGTACTAAACATGCAATGGAAACGATCAGATGTAGTGTCGTGGTGTCTCCAGCCTTTGGAACCGCTTATGCTCGTCTGGTGGTTCCTGAAGCCGCAAGTTCCAAGGTTGAGCAGAAGGATTTCTGGCCAGCAAAAACCAGTGCGCGACCATGGAGGTTTAAATCCGACAACGTGGGCTGGACTAACGAAGATGCCATATCCACAGACGAGGAACAGGCCAACAGCTAAATCCATTCGCCACTCCATCCTGCCCCAGCACTGGGTGCATGCGCCTCAATCCCCTTGCACACCCTTTCTTTTCCACCTCTTCGTTCCCAGCACAGCATAAACCGACAGTCTTCGTAGCAAGATTACAGACGTATCTCAGCTAGTCCACCAACACAATCCTGGTGTCATCTGCCTGAACGAACCTTGGCTTGATAGCACAATATGTAATGGTGAAATTGCCATCAATGGATACTGCATCCTGCGCAATGATCGCCAGTGGTGGTGTATGCTTGTTTTACAAGTCCATCATACGTCTTCGTCCTCGACTAGATATCACTGTAGATGGCATTGAAAGTTGCTGGGGAGAGCCTGATCTTGTGTAAGCAAACAAGTTGTCTGGTTGGAACTATCTATCGCCCACCATCAGAACAAGTGAGTTACTGGCACGGTGTAGAATCATTGCTGTATGCAGCTGTCAAGCCTGGTGTAAGCACTGTTATCTGTGGAGACTTCAATGTTAACATGGATACAGTGCACATGACGGATCCACAGCTTGAGCATCTGCGAGACCTGACCAGCAGCTATAGCCTGCATGAGGGGGTGTGCCAGGCTACCAGATTTGCCACTAATGGATCCACAAGCACCATTGACCTTATTTTCAATACATTTGAACCCAACAATGTCGCCACAGTTCTACCGGTAGCATTCAGTGACCATGCAGCCATCATCAGCAGTTTCTCTGTCACTCCTCCATCCCCCCAAACCCATTCCTCTTCAACTTACCGAAACATCAAGGCCATCAACATCGACCGTTTTCGGCACGACCTGTCAATGGCCTATTTGTGCAGTGTCACCGAGGCAAGCAATGTGTCAGAGATGTGGTCGCAATGGACAAACCCATTCCGTAGTGTATATGATGACCACTGGCCAGTCCAAGCCCGTAAACCAACACACCGCTGCCATGTACCCTGGATGGATCAGCAGCTGATGTACTTACTGAGGAAGCGAAATCGACTGCATCGAACATGGCTCAAAGAAAGAACAGATCGGCGCTATGAATCATACCGACTTGCACGGAGTGAGGCTACATCCTGCAACCGTGAGAAGAAGCGGTCCCACTACTTAGCAACATTCAGCCGATGTGAAGGAAATCCTAGACGCTCTTGGCAAGTCATCAAAGAACTGACAGGAAAAGTGCATGTGAACCCTCCACCACAGTGCTCAGCAGAGGAGATATCTGCAGTATTTGCGACAAATGTGGACAATAAAACTAGACCGCCAGTGCTCCGAATCCCCTCTGGTGCTGCCCCGCGGATGAACTTGTACTCGTTCCAGCCAGTACCTATAGCCAAGGTCAGAAAGCTGCTGCAATCAGTGAATTCAACTAAAACAACTGGAAGCGATGGTATACCAACTGTCCTTCTCCGTTTGTGTGGTGATATGCTGGCCCCATCTCTGACTTTGCTGTTCAACATATCACTGAGGGAGGGGAAACTCCCAGAATCAATGAAAGTGGCAGGCATCCGCCCACTGTTCAAGGATCTTGGAGACCACAGGGAGTAGGGAAACTGGTCTATAGTTCTTAGGTTGGCTGGGGTCACCGGCTTTGAACGGATTGTTCATGAGCAACTGTCTGATTTTCTGGAGAGCGAAGATCTGCTACCAATGGAACAATTTGGTTTTCGTAGTCACCACTCCACCTCTGATGCCCTAGTGTTAATGGTAGAGCAAATTAAACAGGCACAAGTGGCACACCTCTACACTGGAGTCGCTTTTGTAGACATGTCGACAAAGTGCAGCATCAGACTCTAGTTAGTGACCTCTACGCTCTCGGCATAGGCGGCGTTGCTCTGCAGTGGATGGCTCACTACCTGACCGGTCGTCAACAATACGTCCAGATTGGCCCAAGCAAAAGTGCTGCCTACGCAAGTGGCTGTGGTTTTCCGCAAGGATCAGTGCTGGGCCTATTGCTCTTTGTTGTGTATGTTTGAGATATACCTCATGTGGTGAGGCCATGGTGTTACCCCAACACAGTTTGCAGATGACATCTCATTACGAGCCAGTGCCGAGACACGCGGGCAATTGTTGCTCAGCGACTGTCCGGTGGAGTACAACACCTGTCTGACTGGCAACGACAGCGTGGCTTAATTCTGAATGAAATGAAAACACAAATCCTACCAATCCCTCCTCACAGAGTACCACCCTTTGCCCTACCCGTGACACACAATAGTGAAGATATGCCGGTGGTACCATCGACCAAGTATCTAGGCTTACATTTTGACACGTCAATGTGCTGGCAGACAATGGTTCAACGTGTTGCTATCATGGTTTCTGCTAAAATAGCTGTCTTAGTCCGCCATGCTGCATCTTTACCCCTCTCATGTCGTATCTGCTACTTCAAATGCTTTGTGCTGCCTGAGTTTCTGTATGCATCCAATTCTCCGTCTGGAAAGGCTCTTCACTGCATGTTGTATGTAAAGTGCCCCCATGGACCCCCCCCCCCCCCCCTGTTACGCTGCTTGAGCGTGTACATGTCTCTCCCTTGCGCGCTACCTTTCAACTTAACTTGCTCTGCTTTATATGGCATTGTCTAAATTCTTCAGGAAGTAGATTGTTTTAGACTTTTTTCGACCCTTTTCCGTCACGAAGAACTCGAGAAGGCAACAGTAACCTGCTTATCGTCCCTGCAGCTGCTTCTGCACATCCTACCAAATTGGTGACACATGCTGGCGCAGTTCTCTGGAATTCTCTCCATGCGGTTATCCGAGGCGTCACCAAACTGGCCGCCTTCAAGTCAAGCGCTTTGCAACGCATTCTTGCCTGCTTTTAGCTTTAAGTATTCTTGTCAATATCGCCACCCAGTTGTCTAGGCAACACCACAAGGAGAAGAAGGCTATAAAAGTAAAGGCAGTACAGCAGCAAATTGATCTGGCCACATTTTTTCACGCTCACCGCAAATGGAAGGGATCTGGATCCAAGATTACCCTAATATCTTCTGCTTCAGATGATTATTCACAGAACTAATGCAGCGACAGGTTGGCTGCAGGCAGGACTGCCAGTTGCCATGATAAACCTCATTCCACTGATCCCTAACATAGTTTACACCAGTCACTCCGTGGATAATGCCGGGATAGTACAGTCTGTATCGGCTATAGAGTGACCGGATACAAGAATATACCGGCTACAGTGATATTAGTACGAAATATCAAAAGCAAAACGTATTTTATCCAGTACAAATATCACTATAACCAATATTATCGGATGTAATGATATATCGGATACTATGATGGCAACAAAGAATCAAAACATGCATAACACACTATACTTATTATCGGCTATCGTGATAACTTTAAAATACATGTAGCAATAATATCAAAGGCCCTATTTTTTACTTTCTTCACGTTGCATATTTTTATAGTGATACATGTACATGTAAATAACAGAATTTTTTATGGAAATGCGTGCACTGTCAACTACAATGTATGCAGCATGCTCATTTGTCAAAACGCCATGCTGGAAGTACATTGTATTTCCTTGCCTTTCATGTGTAGATTGAAAAAGAAGAAAAAATCGATCGTATCGCATAATTATAGTGATGCATCGGTTATAGTGATAAAATCACGGAAATCAAAAGGGTACGCTATAGCCGATATAGACTGTATATGATGCCGGTATACACTATTAAGCCATAGCTCTGCATTAAAGCTGCAATGGAGAGCAGGCACATGCGAATCGATAATGTCTTATAGTGCTACAAGGTTGTGGAGCTTGTGGAAAATATTGTGCCCTACTCAACGGCAGATTGAACATGTGCAGGCTTTCTTTTCTGACCCAAACCAACAGCATTATAGCCCTTGTTGAAGCATTATAATGTGCATTATGAGTTAGTTTTTGGAGCATTATGATTAGCATTATACAAACATATTTGGAGCATTATCCGCCGGACCTTAACCATCACCAGGGAAACAAACTTACAGAGACGCTTTGTTTCCAGCCCGACAAACACCCCCCAAGGCCGCAGGTCGCAGCGTGAGTCAGAGTCGCTCGTGGAGTTGCGCTAACCAGACCTTGAGAACCAGTTGCTATTCACAGCGCTGTCACCTCAAACAACTAGTCCGCGTGAGGGACAACACTACGAACTTAGTAAGTTTGTTTCCCTTTTGATGGTTTGGCCTGGAAAGCACTATATAAGTGGTGCTTTTCGGGCACAATCTTCATCAGCCTACTCAAGCACAACCAATGAGGGGTAAATTCCCCGAAACACTGTGTTTTTAGCAGGAACGGTAGTGCTTTTTTGCAGGTTTGCCCAGTGGAAGGTGCGACGTTGTACCTCGTGTGCTCCGGATGGCAGCCGTGAGTCAGCCAAGTGTCAAGTAATTAGTGGGCAGGAAGCGTGTGTACCTCGTTGGAACAACCAACTTCATCACTAATACCGCCGAAGTCGCAACTTCTAAGTTCGTTTCATCATTTTATTGCACATTAGCTCCACTATTTCACATTGCATGAATAAAGTACAGTGGAACCTCGTTAGGAAGAACACTGATAAGACAAACTTTCGGTTTAGAAGAACTAGTGTTCATAACTCTATTGGATAAATCACTGTGTATTCAGGCACTGGGTGTACAATACGGATAAGAAGAACTCCCGTTATTACGAACAAATACCATCGGTCCCTTGGTGTTCGTCCTAAAGAGGTTTGACTGTATACACAAATGTCGATTCAGCTTGTCTTATTCATTGCAGTTATGTGCATTTGTTCTCAAACAATTTCTTCGTAGTGTTTCACTAGTCTCGCCCTCTCAAATTTGCTTTGCTCGTGCGTGACTTTCCTTTCCTTTCTTGTTGTCCTACATGCCGGTATGACATGCACTTGTATACACTCTATTCCGTGGCCTCGTGACTACTTGCCCCACTACCCCTGTGGATACAAACTGCAGTATGCTAGTGCGTTTAGCGACTGCCGTGATTGCTCTTCTTGCTGCAGCACTGTTTCTTCTTCTTCACCTGTGTCTTTTCTTTCGTCGCTGCACTAGTTAATTTCGTATGATTCCACGTCGATGGACGACGTGGTCGCCATTTTGTACATGTTGTTTTTCCTGAAGGAGTTTGGATCTATTGCAAAAGGACAGAATCTTTTACAAATAATCTACGTGAAGATAATAATTTTAATATAGCTATGAATAGGATTGTTGTGAACCCTCTAAGATGTTCTAAATTGTCAGGATCGTACGACCACACGGCACGAGGACAACTCTTTTCCTTTACACAGTATATTTTAGGGGTCAAACGGGTGTACCGGGTACCCGGGTACCCGCCCGTTAATCTCAGGTACCGTTAGTAAAAGGGTACCCGTTTGTAAAAAAAAAAGAAAAAAAAAAAAGAAAAAAAAAAAAAAAGAAAAAGAAAAAAGGTGATCCTATCGTATTCCAAGACTCAAAATAGGAGTGCGGATAGTCTTTTCCTTTTCCCTGTGCACTCCCGCTTTCGACTTTATCAGGCAGGAGCAGGCTGAAAGACAGACTTGACAGTTGTTCTCTCCACTCTAGTGCAAGTAAAAATCCTCGTACTGGAGGTTTTTGATTGTGATGTGAGAAAATGCAAGACTTGAAACTCGTTCGAGGTGGCAGCTGAGTAACTAGAAAGTTACGATGGTTCTCCGACATCGAACCTGCCACAGTACTTGATGAACTAGTGTCACCAGGCTGAGTGACCAGTCGGAGTGTCACAAACGGTGATGTCCGTAGGTGGTAGCTACATGTATGATACTCATGGTTGTAGTTTGTTCCTTCAATCGACGAGCTGAAAAGTAGTTCGAAATATTGCATACAAGATTACGGATTTGTGAAGATTCATTTCACGAGTTCAACAAGCTAGCACTAGCAGCTAACTGGCCAGCAGCACATCAGCTGTGTCAGGCACCCAAGCTAGCTATGGGCGCGAACATCTTCTGAATGCAACGAGTACCAGTTCTCTGCGAACATAGCAAATAGGATTGCGCGAGATCACGGAAGTTTTGCTAAACCACTCTGTCCTTGCATGGCTTGAATCACATCGATCTGCAGTTGATTTGCGTACAGGTATCAAAATACATGTAGCTTGTAGGACCATCTACATGTACGATTGTAAGTTACTGCCTGTGAAGTTCTGTACATGGGCAAATGCACGGATGACATTCATTTGGAACCTTCATTGCCATAATAATATTATGATACACGAATCAATTGCGAATCATAATGTAGTATCAAAATACAACCTGAGAATCATAATGTAGTACCAAAATACAACCTGAGAATATACAAATTAAAATCATGATTTATGTGAGAAATGCGCAAAAAAATAATATGGCTGCTAAAGGGTACCCGTTAACCCGTCCGTTAAGAAAATTACCCGTTCGTTAGTTAAAGGTACACCCGTTTGACCCCTAGTATATTTCACTTCATCGAATAATTAACAATGAACACTAATAACACCAGCTATTTATAGCATGCAAAAACAGCGTACATGCAAAACATACGCATATAAAACGGGACATAACAGCGTATACAGCAAAACGCACACAGCGCATATAGCGTATGCTATGCAGCAACACTGTGGTAGATTTGGTGTCACGTGTTTGTTTCGTCTTGGTCGCTGTGGACACGCGTCATTGGTTGGTGGTGTTGTGCGCATGCGCGAAACTGTGTGAGCTAGTCTTTGGTCTGTCGTCTTGTCAAGATGTGAGTCGTTTTCCGTGTTCTTGTTTATTCGTCAATGAAAAGAGTGTAAAAAGGCAGTCCAGTGGTGGCGGTTGAGCTGATGCAGTGATGGAGAAGTAATGTTAGACTTACAACTACAACAACATCAGCGGTACGGCGGAGTCGAAATACAACATTGCAACGAATACAATGCCATAAGCGCGAAGGCCTTTCCCACTTGAGAACTGGTGGTTTGCAACAAGGATGAAGACAAGGAGGAGTCGGGTGGGAAGGAGCGAGATGAGGCGGATGAATGTGTTGATCGTAAGAAGTCAGCTGTGTATCTACACTTGTTATCTCGTCCTGACTGTCTTGGTGTGTATGATGACTCTCATTTTTCTATACTGTGTTGTGCGCGTTATGTCCAACAGTTGAAAGTCCTTGAGGCAGTTTGCATACGTATTCATAAGCCTGGTTTGTGTAAGCAGAAGGAGTACGTTGTTGCACTGAAGTTGTATTCGTAGGTTGACACTTCGTTCAGTGCCTTCTCGCCTTTGGTTTGTAACTTACGACGTAATCGTGTTACCTTTTTGCGTTTCCTCTAGTGGTTTTATTGCACTTGTATTTTGATGTTATTTCTACCACCTTTCTATTTACAGTACTTAACTTCAGTTTCTTTGGTTGTATCCTTAGTTCCGTATTTTTTCCCACTGATGATAGGAACAAGAAAATCGATTCTGGGTTTTCAATAATTTTTTTGTTATAAAATACACAGTAATACATGTCAAACAAGTAACGTAGTTGCGTGATGTCTGCGGCCTTCATCCTATTCATAGCTATACAGAATCTTTTCTCCAACTTTTCGACCATTACTTTATTTTCTAACTTTATTGATTCCGTATCGTTCCTATGGATACGGAAAACCCTGTCTAACTGAGTTTGTTGCGAACCATGATTTGTTCTTGCATCTCCCTGCAGTACTACACTTGGATTGAAGGTAATTGGTATCTTCGAAGATTGTATTACTATTTCGGGAGAGGGAGTTGCAAAAATCATGGTCACGTTTATCGCTCGCCTGAATTGACTTGGTCTGCTATTTTCAAGCACCAAGGCACGGTCATCTGCGATGATGGTTCACCACCGGAAATGCTATGTTACAGTAAGTACATGCCTGCCATGACAACGTACTTGTTACTATGGTACATGTTTTGGTTGCCATGGCATTGTTGAATTGACAGATACGACGCATAAGCAAACGTGACACGAGTCGTGAAACCACGCCTCCACTACCACTGCTGGTGTAGCGACGTGGCAGGACGGCGCCGGCGATAACATTGTTTTCGGGACGGGGTGCTTGGAGGGGTGGGAGAGTGTGGAGTGTGAAGGGAGGGGGGAGTGTGGAGTGTGAAGGGGGGGGGAGAGTGTGGAGTGTGAAGGGGGGGGGGGTGTGGAGTGTGAAGGGGGGGGGGGGAGAGAGTGTGGAGTGTGAAGGGGGGGGGAGCATTAGAAAGACACTTGTAAAGAGCCATGACCAACTACGCAATGTTTACAGTCTGTTGTTAGTGTCCTAGTCTACCAGTCTTGCTGATAATCCACTAAGTGGATGCGTGCAGGATGTTGATACATACTACATTATGTATTCATGATGTTAGGTACCCCCTCCCGTACCTTTTCTAGCTGGCCTGCATGCACTTGCGTACGCACCTTTTGTCTCCTTTTGCTCCGTTGGCCTGGGTAGCTACTTGCCCGCCCATATTTGCCATAGCTACCCAGGCCCTTTATCTTGCCGTTTAGACTTGATCTCGCTCTCTCTCTTTTCTCACTCGTCAATAATCACCATGTAGTCGTTTCGGTCGTCTTGGTCTCTTGTCTCGTCGTCTCTAATAAATGTCGTTCCCAACCTACCTGTTCCCGTTGTAATGTCTGGATAATGTGTCGTCAGTCGTCCTGTTTCGAACTCAACATTGGCGCCCGATTATTGATCGACCCACGACCCTGAGATCATCCCATGCCCAGCCGTCCTCAACCGCCATTCGTCTCGTCTATGTCAACCTCGTCTCGTCCATGTCAGTCTCGTCTCTCCTACGCCAAACTCTTCTCGTCTCTATCAACCTCGTCTCTCCTACGCCAACCTCGTCTAGTCTCGTTCAAGCCATGCAGGTCAGCTACCTTTCTCTCTTTCTTTTTTTGTATGCGTTCCTTCTTCGTCAAATTTTTTTTTCGTGAATTTTTTTGTAGTGTGTGTGCGCGCGTGTGTTCGTAAAACGTTACCAAGTTAGGGGTCCGATCATGGTGAGCCACGCTCTAATTTTTGGATGTTTAGCAAAAGTGTAACTAGGCTGTATTAGCCGTGCAAAATACTAGTAATTCATGTTCCTCGTCAAACTCCAATAGTTATTACACACTATAAGAAGTACAGGAATAATCTGTAGTGCATTTAGTACACACTTTCGTGAGATCCGTGCGCGCGTGCAGTATGTGTGTGTGTGTGTTTTTTTCTCCGTCAGTCATTTTTTTTTAATCTTTTTCTCTCTTTTTTTCTCTCCGCGAGGACGCGGGATTTTTTTTTCATGGAGGGGTGGTATGTTAGGTACCCCCTCCCGTACCTTTTCTAGCTGGCCTGCATGCACTTGCGTACGCACCTTTTGTCTCCTTTTGCTCCGTTGGCCTGGGTAGCTACTTGCCCGCCCATATTTGCCATAGCTACCCAGGCCCTTTATCTTGCCGTTTAGACTTGATCTCGCTCTCTCTCTTTTCTCACTCGTCAATAATCACCATGTAGTCGTTTCGTTCGTCTTGGTCTCTTGTCTCGTCGTCTCTAATAAATGTCGTTCCCAACCTACCTGTTCCCGTTGTAATGTCTGGATAATGTGTCGTCAGTCGTCCTGTTTCGAACTCAACAATGATATAAAATACATTAGCTAGAAAGTCTTTAGAAAGACGTGTTCTACTACCTGCAGGTGTATAGTTTTTGCTAATTGATGACGTGGATCGCTGTTTTATCAGCGCATGTAATTTTGCTATATCCGATCATCTGTGGCATCAGGGGGTAATGGTCCTCGTCTTCTGGGATGCTGGCGTGTTTAAGTGGTGCTGCCCCAGGAACTCTTCCAAGGTGAGGCTTGATGAAGTCTTGTTCATGTACGCTGTGGCGTGGCTCGATTGTAGACACACTAATCATCCAGTGGGTGCAATAATATTAGCCATTATGCCTGTTTAGATTTCCATTATAAATAAGGTATACAACATCAGCAACAAAAACAACATGTGATTTTTCGACGGTCATTGTTGAGGAGTATGCCAATCTGAGCATCAACTTGAGAAACCTTCTCAAGAGCTTGGCACAGTCAATCAACACCCCAAAGAAAACCTACTTTCAAATTTTGACCGAAATCGGAGAGATAGATGTGCACACATTGTCCGCCAGTGGTTTTCGCAAAGGCACCCTCATTCCGTTGCAGAAGCCGGGAAAGCCCAAGGGCTCTACTGCTAATCTCCGTCCGATCATCCTGCTCCCATCACTCAGGAAAACCCTTTCTCTCGTTATCTTGAACAGAATCCGTCCTGGAGTGGAGAAGTACCTTTCACCCGGGCAGTCCGGCTTTCGCAGCCACAGGTCGATGGCGGATGTAGTCTGGTGCAAGAGGTGGCTTTCGTCGATTGTGGAGAGATTCAGTGCAGAAATTCATGTCCTCGGCCTTGATTTCAGCAAGGCATTTGATACTGTGAACAGAGAGAAGCTTCTGCAAGTACTCCTCAGTGAGCAGGTTGCTAATGACGATGAGGTACGCATCATTCGATACCTCATGGCCAACACGACACTTGAGGTGAATGTAGAATCATCTAAGTCACCTGCATTTCCAACCACAACGGGAATTCCACAAGGAGACGGACTTTCACCTGTACTGTTTACGGTATACCTCGAAGCTGCACTACGTGATCTTCGATCAGCACTACCACCAAGACCGACTGCGATGCGCAGTGACCACCGGAAACAGCATATGCCGACGACGCTGACTTCATATCAACGTCCCACACATATCTTCGTCAGCTTCTGGCACTTGCAGAGGACATCTTCAACAAGTGGGACCTGAAAGTCAATGTTTCTAAAACGGAATGGGTCAGGATGCACCTTGAGCCAGTTTCAGAAGCAGCAGTGTACCACACAACTGCACGTGGTCAAGAGCTACGGAGAAGCATCAGGACTCTGGGCTCTCTGTTTGGCACTGCACAAGATGTGACACGCAGGACTGTTCTTTCTGCTGTGGCATTTGGTCGAATGCAGGCGATCTGGTTTCGGCGGCAACATCTACAAACTAACACCATGGTACGACTCTACAACGCATACATTCTTCCTATCCTCACATACAATATTGGCTGCGGAGGCCTCTCTAAGACATTGGAAGACTCCCTGGATAAGATCCATCCCAAGCAACTCAGTTCGCCATATGCTTGGTATCTTCGACCCTCGTGTCATGTCGAATGATGACCTGTATGAGCTTGCTCACACTGAGCCAATATCCGCTATGGCAAAGGGAGCGAGATGGCGTCTGCTTGGACACTTCCTACGCCAGCCATTATCGACACCAGGCAATCAAGCAATGATTGCATACGCATCAATGGAGGATGCTGTGAGGCACAGGAGGGGAGCTCCAAGGTCCTGTTTAGTCACTACCCTCCAGCAAGACGTCAAGTTCACTGCTATCGCATCGAAGACGAGCCGGCACCTGGAAACCCTCAGAAGGTGTGTAGTTGACCGTCAGAATTGGATTAACATTTGTTCTGTGGTGGTATGAACACACATGACCGGCTGTGATTTTGGTGTGGACACACATGACTGACTGTGATGTTCAATGATGTCATTTCATTTATCTTATTTTATTATGTTATTTTTTCAAGAAAGAGCTTCGCTGATGTGGTGTATTGGAATTGATGTGAAATCTACACCGTGATTGTTTTCGTCAAATATTATATCTGCTCTTTTCTCTCTCTTGGTTGCAATGGCGCCTTTTGGATAGTTGGTTTCGTGAATGTTAACTACGGTTTGCAGCGTGCAAACCTCCATTTTCCACACATTTAATAAGATTATTGTAACACGACATTTCGCCTTTCCTGTTCCCAGGACCTACTACCCGAGACTATGAAAGATTGTGCGGACATTGGAAAGTTCTTGTGCACACCAAGACTTACCAACAGCTAACATACACTGATGCCCAGGCTGCGTGTCGCAATAACACCGGGTTTTTCCTGCCAAGCGAGACACTATGGAACAATTTACTGATGGAAATGAAGACGGGTACTGATTTAGAATGCAGGAAGATTGCCGCAACCTTTGACAACATCAACCTCTGGTACGCAAGACATGGCAAAGAAGTCAGCGGGTCAATGCTTTCATCGGTTTGTGTGGGTAAGTAGAGAGTAATCTACTGTCTTTCATTACACACTGTTGATGCATCGCACATGCATTGTCTTATGCCAACGTTTGGACCTGCCGGCATTGGCAAACGTGCATGTGTTGCGCACATTAGAACACCATACCCTTTTCTCTCAGCGTTCACCGGCTAGAAGCTCAGCAGTGAGCATTGTGTTGTTCAAAGGCGTTTACATAATATTTGGGTATTATCAATTTTATCATTACGCACACACTCATGGCCAAGGCCAATCAAGTAGGAGGCGAGGGCGATTATAGCCAGCCATTGCAAAAAAAGTGCAAATCAGAACAACAACAATAAAAGAAGAGATTGGGCTGCAAATCCAGTTGTATTATTAGGTTTACGGGAAATGGTCACGAACAAAGGCAGAAATGTTTTCACATTATTTCAGTTTTTGGGGAAGCGAGTCCCAGAGACAATAGCTAATGAAAACAGGCGAGACGATTCGGTAGGTGTAATGATGTGGTTCGTAAACGTCCAAGAAAAAATCCCTCTTGGCCTGCAAGTTTGCGATTACAAGGCGCTACTGGAAGTGAGCCGTGATACTCAACAACAGACATTTACTGGAGATTGATTGTTTGCATCTGACGGTCATGCACACAGAGTTTAAAGCGGATTGGACAAGGGTACCGTATTTCCCCGATTATAAGTCGCACCTTCTTACACTAAGTTTCAGGGTAAAAAGGGGGGTGCGACTTACAATCGAGCATGACTTTCTACTGAAGTGAAGATATCGCAACAATATTGCTCAAACCTGAAAATGGGGTGGGACTTATAATTATAATCGAGTGCGACGTATAATCGGGGAAATACGGTAAGTGAATAAATATTGGATCGGAAGATATACAGTGTAGGTGAAATTATCACATTGCACAATAGCCCCGGAGTCACACACTGGCACTCAGCAAAGGCAGAAAAGAATTTACTTTGCAAATAGTTTGCTGGTTCAAGTAACTGGTCTTGTAATGCAAACGCTCAAAGAGCTGGAACGCAATGCCCGGTCACTGGCAGCAATTGGATCGCAAGTTTTAAAAAAAGTAAATTATCGTATCCGTTCCCGAAGGGAGCTCACAACGGCCGCTAACACCCGATGAACCCTCGCAAGGAATCACCATAAACCCACATTGTGTCACAATGGGATTACAAAGTAATGCCAATGCAATTGGCAGCAACTGCCTCATGGAGAGCCGCAACTCTGATAGGTAGATACTAACACACACTGAAAACTTGAGTAAGGTTTCGACCTAGGTTTCGGAAAATAGAAGGCAGGGCCAGGGCTAGCTATAGCGCTAGGCTCATGGCGCGCGCGCGCGGCCTGAAACGATCGTCCAAAAGCGGTTGCACGGTACGGTGCACGAGCTGGTGTTGATTGTACACACTACACTGTCCACAGAGTACAGTACATCCAGTCAGCATGCAGCATATTTTCCACACCTGTGTACTATTATAAATAATTATTATCTTCCTATATCTGTGTTTGGCATCAGAGTATTCATGTACCGGGACTTCTAAAAAAGTAAAAAAAAAAACTAAACAAAGCAAAGAATACAATCATAATGTACTCTATCTTGGTAGTACTCTTGGTAGTGCATTTCTGAACTGTGGCATGCGCGTAGCACTCAAACAAACATGTACGCACTGCACTGACTGTCTTTAAAGCTACGTAAGTGTTCTTATCAAGTCTTGCTCTAATAATGTAGTTTATTTTTCCCGTAAAAGAGGTGTTGCTGGGGTATCTCGTCGATCGAGACTCAAGAGAGAAAAATAAAGTCAGTCAGCATGCCCGGCTACAGCTGTAAAACACGGTGACCTGACTGTGTACACTGTACTGTTGTACAGTGTGATCCCTGCGGGGACGCACTCGACGCATCTTCAATGCACAAACATCGAAGAAAAGTCTTCGAGTCATCCAAGACACGATTCGAATGCCGAGGGCTCAGGCGATCATCCTCGTTCGAATCGTGTTTTGGTTGACTCGAAGACTTTTCTTCGATGTCTCAGCGACATCCCAAAAGGCCAAGCTTTGGCTAGCAGAGCCTGGATGGATTTTTGCAAAGCGTTCCTGTGGCGGCGCAACTCCTGCTGCCGCTCCAACAGGGAACAGTTGGAGTGATGAAGTCGCTGTTATTCCAGTTGAACTTTCGGAGCAGACTGTCAGTCACACTCCGCCAGACGTGGAAGCACCTGTTGTCAGCGAGCAGCCAGAACATGAAGAACAGCGCACAGTGACAAGTGGACATAGTACCGCTGCCTAAGTAAAGGATGCTTTGAGCAGTGAGAAATTGTTGGACTCGCACAAATTGCAGTTGATTCGCTCACATAACCATGGCAAATTTGAAGTTTACAATGTACAATGTTGCTGCGTGTACAGAAATACTGCTCGTGGT
Organism: Sycon ciliatum; assembly: GCF_964019385.1. Lineage (NCBI taxonomy): Eukaryota > Metazoa > Porifera > Calcarea > Leucosolenida > Sycettidae > Sycon > Sycon ciliatum. The sequence goes on from NC_088652.1 coordinate 17,234,300, forward strand.
GTGTGAGATTTATGGCTCCTTGACATCAGTTTTCAAAATGGCTGACCTGGGACAGTAGCACGATGTTATCTACCCCCACCCCACCCCGGCCGCACCCCCCACCAGCCAAATCCTGGACACGCCACTGTGCTGTGTGTCCACGTTTAGAACATTGTGGGATTGATTTCTGACTGAGTAAGGACGTTATTTCTTGTTCCAGTTTGGTTACATAAGTTGACTTTTTTCCCTTGACCTTAAAGCACATGAGAACTTAAGCACCTAGTATAATGCATCATACTGGTTCTTGTGCTTGCCACCACAGCTATCCATTATTGCAACGAAGGGCCATTTTATCTACTCAGTCAATAAATACTTTCAACCAAGCGCGATAAGTTAAGTTACGAATTATCAGCAAAGGCTCCAGCCTAGTGCTTGCCTACACTGCCTAGCACAACTTGTTCTCCTATAAAACTTCACAAAGAAAGAAAGGAAGAACCACCTGATGGTGTGTTGAGAGCACAGCGGAGAGTGGTATCAGCAAGGATCTGTCTCCTTTTTTTCTTTCAAAAAGAGCATTTCGCCGCAATTCTACCAAGGCATGATTCTCTCGATTGTTTCGGCAAAATGCTATTACCGGTAGTTCGGTTTAACCTGATCACAAGACTATACTATTGCTGCTATACTATACTATTGCTGCAAGAAGCAGCAGCGAAATGATAGAATAAAATAAGAATGGTGCGGTGCGAGGGAAGTGATAGGAAGTGTGCAAAGTAGGTGAATTGCATCGCGTTGTGCTCAGCAGGGAGTTGTAGAGGCGCGGAAAAGGATGCGGTACAGATTTCCGCGGACAGGGTCCGACTCAAGCCCATATCTGTGAACGGTTTTCCCTGAGTATTCTCAACGCGAATCTTTATGTCACGACGACAAAGAGGAAATGGCCCTACCGAGGTGATCTCTTTCCCACTTTGAACAAATATTTTCAACAATTATTTTTCAACAAGTATTTGTCTGATGTTAGAAATGTGCACTGTGGTTCACTAAGGCTAATCAGAGTGGGTAAAGTGGAAGCGAATGAAGCCGTAATCAAGAATGAATACAGGTGATTTCTCGGACTTTCTGCGTCTGACAGTGAGTGTGACGGACGTGGTGCATTCCGTTAGCCCAAACTCGGCCATTCAGTTCTTTCCAGGAACCCAACCTATGAAGACAGTGGCACAAAATGTAGCCAGGCCCGTTTTAGTTTCTATTAGTTTCTTCGACGGTTCCAGAGGTCATTCGCCTTCTCTATCTTTACGACGGCATCAAAGTGAACGATGACTGGTGTGATGGACGTGTTGTGTTCCCTTGGGATAACCTCGCCCAGCCGTTTCTCTCCGGAAAACTAATCTAGAGATACTCAGGCACATTCTGGCAGGCTCCTACGTTCTTTTTGTTGCTCCGATGTCACTGGAAGCATCTTTCTTTTTCATTCTTGATCGAATTTGGGGTAATCTTCGAGTCATATGGAAACCATCACTTAAAACTTGAAAGTCGTAATATATCTGCACATTCTGATGCTCCCACAATCTCAACCGGGGGGGCTTCCCCGGCGGTCACCAGGCACACATCGTCGGCGCTTTTATGCCCAGGGTCCTCTCCCGTGTCTTTACAACTCCCTGGTGCTCAGCAAACTTGTACATTTGCCTCTTTGCTTTGATTTGTGTTTCTCAGGAGCTCGTTTTCCGGCGAGTGCTGTATCCAGCCACGGCGTTCGCAAGAATGAAGGCTTTGACTACATTGATGAGAATGGTCACGTGACATGCAAGAGGGGCTACAGAAAACCCTTGCGCGAGATCATACCAGCACGTCCATACAAGGGAATGTGGCAGAACATGGCTGGTTGTTACAGTGAGTCCAATCATACACGTATGAAATTTAAATTATTTTAGGGTAGGTGGATACACTACAGAACAACAAGGACAATCAAGGCTTGTTTGCTGCTACTTTAAGTTTCATGCTTACGCAATCATCAGGCAACATGAAGATCGGGTGCCGACCATGCCGGTATATATGCCAGGAGAGGGTGGTATAAAAAGCTGTGTGAGACTGTGGGGGCTAGCGCAGTAGCGGTGATGTTTTAGGCAGGGGGCTGTGTGCAGAGTGTGTGGTTGTTGAAGGCAGGGGCTAGCAGTGCAGTGTGAGCGCGAAGTGTGTGGCTGGTGTGGGCAGGAGGTGGTGAACAATGCGTGTGGATGATGTAGGCAGGAGGCTGTAGAGCTAGAAGTGTGATAATAGCGCAATGTAAATGGATATGTCTGGTGTGGGCAGGGTGTTATGAGCAAGGTGTGTGAACGTGAATGGTGTGGGCAGGAGGCTGTGGAGACATGTTTAGGTGACCCCGTGGTTTTTTAGGAGATACTTGTTCTCGTGTCGGCACTTGGACACCATTTCGGAGCGCTTGTTGAGGCTGGACGGTGACCCTAGCGTGTTCAGGATGTGATACTTTTCTCTGGTACAGAGGGAACACCGCTTCGTGATGTTGGAGTATGCCCGGGCGCGATCTTTTATCCTCCATTCGACTTCGTATTGGGCGTTGGATTTCTTCAGCTTCCAGATGTAGTTGGAGAACTCAGTGCAGCTGGAGTACTTCTCGTATCTTGTTGTAGTCATGTGGTTGGCATGGCGTGACTTGAATGATGGCGCCGACATACCGGTGTATTCCTTTTTGGTGGGGCCTGACGTTATGGATGCCACATATATCAGCTCCGTCGTTTGGCATTCACCGTTGAGTGGACAAGATGGCTTGTCTCGGCAGTTGCAGGGCTTTTCCGGTTTTTTCGTTTGCGGGCAGAGGACCGCTTTGTTGTGGCTTTTGATGCGTGCAGCCATATTTGGCATGCAACTGTAGCTTATCTTGATGGTGTTTTTTGTGAATATTTTTCCGAGCTTCGACTGCGGGGGGAAGTGCTTCTTAATGAGCGCGAGGAATCTTCCACCGATGTTTGTTTTCACATTACGGCTGTAGGGCGGGTTGTACCAAATCACCTTCCTCTTCCTTTTCTTCTTTTTGCTTGTTTTCTGTTTGAACTCTAGCGTGCTAGGGTGGCCGCTGGCGTTGAGGGCCTCCGCGTAGATGGGGATAGCATCACGGAACACCGCCTCTGAGCAGGAGATGCTTGCCAGTCGGTTGTTAATTCCAGCTGGGATGTTCTTAAGGACTTGCGGTGGGTGATTGGAGTTGACGTTGACATACAGTGGGGTGTCGTTGGGTTTTCGGTACGGTTGGTAGGTTCCTGTGGAGAGGCTCATTGTGATGTCTAGGTAGTTAACAGCGTTCAGGTTGACGTCTATCGTGATTTTTAGCCCCAGCGTCTTGAAGGTGTCGATGACAGCTTTCCGTACTTTGTCCGCACTGTGGCCAGTGGCGTTACGGAGGACGGCAAGCCCGTCGTCTCTGTAGAGGCCTACCGAGCCGCTACTGAAGTGCTGTTCGAGTTTACCCAGGAGGAAGGCGCCGACCAGCTCACATGCTTCAGCGCCATCGAAGGATCCCATGGTAACATCGAACAGCCCGTCTCTGTTTTTCTTTGCCCATGTTCGGTTAGCTCCGAATAGCAGTGACTGCCTCGCGTGTAGTATTATGTCGGCGTCACAGTCAGGAATTGCCACGAACTGCTTAGCGTAGGCGAGGGCTAGGCTCAGCAAGTTTTCGGAAATAGATGGATAGAAATCCACTATATCGAACATCACGAACGTGTGGCTAGCCTTCTCCTCGATTGCCCTGAACCAGTTTATGACGGAGGATGTGTTTTTCCATAGGTTGATGTTGGGTTTGTCCCGCAGCGCTTCCACTATGCCGCTCAGTATCTTTCTGCTGATAACGCCTATCTCCGGCTTCGCAGGGTTAATTAGGCGGCATGGTATGTTCCGGGGGAAGTTTTCTTTGTGGTCCTTGATTGCTTCCCCCCGCAGTCGAAGCTCGGAAAAATATTCACAAAAAACACCATCAAGATAAGCTACAGTTGCATGCCAAATATGGCTGCACGCATCAAAAGCCACAACAAAGCGGTCCTCTGCCCGCAAACGAAAAAACCGGAAAAGCCCTGCAACTGCCGAGACAAGCCATCTTGTCCACTCAACGGTGAATGCCAAACGACGGAGCTGATATATGTGGCATCCATAACGTCAGGCCCCACCAAAAAGGAATACACCGGTATGTCGGCGCCATCATTCAAGTCACGCCATGCCAACCACATGACTACAACAAGATACGAGAAGTACTCCAGCTGCACTGAGTTCTCCAACTACATCTGGAAGCTGAAGAAATCCAACGCCCAATACGAAGTCGAATGGAGGATAAAAGATCGCGCCCGGGCATACTCCAACATCACAAAGCGGTGTTCCCTCTGTACCAGAGAAAAGTATCACATCCTGAACACGCTAGGGTCACCGTCCAGCCTCAACAAGCGCTCCGAAATGGTGTCCAAGTGCCGACACGAGAACAAGTATCTCCTAAAAAACCACGGTGTCACCTAAACATGTCTCCACAGCCTCCTGCCCACACCATTCACGTTCACACACCTTGCTCATAACACCCTGCCCACACCAGACATATCCATTTACATTGCGCTATTATCACACTTCTAGCTCTACAGCCTCCTGCCTACATCATCCACACGCATTGTTCACCACCTCCTGCCCACACCAGCCACACACTTCGCGCTCACACTGCACTGCTAGCCCCTGCCTTCAACAACCACACACTCTGCACACAGCCCCCTGCCTAAAACATCACCGCTACTGCGCTAGCCCCCACAGTCTCACACAGCTTTTTATACCACCCTCTCCTGGCATATATACCGGCATGGTCGGCACCCGATCTTCATGTTGCCTGATGATTGCGTAAGCATGAAACTTAAAGTAGCAGCAAACAAGCCTTGATTATCCTTGTTGTTCTGTAGTGTATTACGCTCTGCCTTTGTGGTGTTGAGCACTATCAAGCACTCTGGGTACATCCTTCGGTGAATTAGCTCCCACTTCCCGTGGTAGAGCACTCTTACCTTAGCTGTGCTACCCCAACAATGGACACCCCAAGGCGCGTCAACCTCGGATACTCTCTGAAGAATATCCCCTTGCCCAGCCACAAGGAGTACACGCTACGTCTCATTGAAAGGACGGAACAACTCATAAAGAGGATGCGCTGGAGAGCAATATTCTACCTACGTGGTGACAGAAAGGAAGACGACCAAGAAGGAGAAAACTTCGGATTCAAAACAAGAAAATGCCCACCGCAAGTGGACGAGATGAAGAAATTCGAAGACGATATGTATGAGATGATTGGCAGCGTGACTTACCGAAGCGTGCGTAACGAACTACAGGACAAGATGAAGGAAGACTTACAAACGATCAGCAGCTCCAACGACATAATCGTACCCGCAGACAAAACACGTAACCTGTACAAGATGCCGCCAGAAGAATACAGAAAGCTACTCCACGACAACATCACAAGAAACTACCAAGCGGCACCAGAAGGCTCCTACGACACCATCAACGACGAGGCCAAGAAAATCGCTGCTGATAAGGGCCTGGAGGACCGCATCGACACCATGGCAAAGGCAGAAGCTTTCGTCACCATCAAGGACCACAAAGAAAACTTCCCCCGGAACATACCATGCCGCCTAATTAACCCTGCGAAGCCGGAGATAGGCGTTATCAGCAGAAAGATACTGAGCGGCATAGTGGAAGCGCTGCGGGACAAACCCAACATCAACCTATGGAAAAACACATCCTCCGTCATAAACTGGTTCAGGGCAATCGAGGAGAAGGCTAGCCACACGTTCGTGATGTTCGATATAGTGGATTTCTATCCATCTATTTCCGAAAACTTGCTGAGCCTAGCCCTCGCCTACGCTAAGCAGTTCGTGGCAATTCCTGACTGTGACGCCGACATAATACTACACGCGAGGCAGTCACTGCTATTCGGAGCTAACCGAACATGGGCAAAGAAAAACAGAGACGGGCTGTTCGATGTTACCATGGGATCCTTCGATGGCGCTGAAGCATGTGAGCTGGTCGGCGCCTTCCTCCTGGGTAAACTCGAACAGCACTTCAGTAGCGGCTCGGTAGGCCTCTACAGAGACGACGGGCTTGCCGTCCTCCGTAACGCCACTGGCCACAGTGCGGACAAAGTACGGAAAGCTGTCATCGACACCTTCAAGACGCTGGGGCTAAAAATCACGATAGACGTCAACCTGAACGCTGTTAACTACCTAGACATCACAATGAGCCTCTCCACAGGAACCTACCAACCGTACCGAAAACCCAACGACACCCCACTGTATGTCAACGTCAACTCCAATCACCCACCGCAAGTCCTTAAGAACATCCCAGCTGGAATTAACAACCGACTGGCAAGCATCTCCTGCTCAGAGGCGGTGTTCCGTGATGCTATCCCCATCTACGCGGAGGCCCTCAACGCCAGCGGCCACCCTAGCACGCTAGAGTTCAAACAGAAAACAAGCAAAAAGAAGAAAAGGAAGAGGAAGGTGATTTGGTACAACCCGCCCTACAGCCGTAATGTGAAAACAAACATCGGTGGAAGATTCCTCGCGCTCATTAAGAAGCACTTCCCCCCGCAGTCGAAGCTCGGAAAAATATTCACAAAAAACACCATCAAGATAAGCTACAGTTGCATGCCAAATATGGCTGCACGCATCAAAAGCCACAACAAAGCGGTCCTCTGCCCGCAAACGAAAAAACCGGAAAAGCCCTGCAACTGCCGAGACAAGCCATCTTGCCCACTCAACGGTGAATGCCAAACGACGGAGCTGATATATGTGGCATCCATAACGTCAGGCCCCACCAAAAAGGAATACACCGGTATGTCGGCGCCATCATTCAAGTCACGCCATGCCAACCACATGACTACAACAAGATACGAGAAGTACTCCAGCTGCACTGAGTTCTCCAACTACATCTGGAAGCTGAAGAAATCCAACGCCCAATACGAAGTCGAATGGAGGATAAAAGATCGCGCCCGGGCATACTCCAACATCACGAAGCGGTGTTCCCTCTGTACCAGAGAAAAGTATCACATCCTGAACACGCTAGGGTCACCGTCCAGCCTCAACAAGCGCTCCGAAATGGTGTCCAAGTGCCGACACGAGAACAAGTATCTCCTAAAAAACCACGGTGTCACCTAAACATGTCTCCACAGCCTCCTGCCCACACCATTCACGTTCACACACCTTGCTCATAACACCCTGCCCACACCAGACATATCCATTTACATTGCGCTATTATCACACTTCTAGCTCTACAGCCTCCTGCCTACATCATCCACACGCATTGTTCACCACCTCCTGCCCACACCAGCCACACACTTCGCGCTCACACTGCACTGCTAGCCCCTGCCTTCAACAACCACACACTCTGCACACAGCCCCCTGCCTAAAACATCACCGCTACTGCGCTAGCCCCCACAGTCTCACACAGCTTTTTATACCACCCTCTCCTGGCATATATACCGGCATGGTCGGCACCCGATCTTCATGTTGCCTGATGATTGCGTAAGCATGAAACTTAAAGTAGCAGCAAACAAGCCTTGATTGTCCTTGTTGTTCTGTAGTGTATTACGCTCTGCCTTTGTGGTGTTGAGCACTATCAAGCACTCTGGGTACATCCTTCGGGGTAGGTGGATACAAAGTCACAAACTGGCCTTCTGACCATTCTTCTGCCCAGGTCATGAGTGGAAATATTAAAAGATTTTCCGCCCCTCGTGGGTTCGAACCCCCCTTTGTTTGTTTCTTCTTCTTTTTCCACGGTCTTTTTGACTGAAATGCCCTGTTTACGAAGGAAATGTGGTTCTAGAGCAGGCATCATCCCAAGTACCCCTACAATCGTCATTTTTCCTGCCGAGCAAGGCCGTGACTTTCCTTTGAAGCTGCAAACACCTCTATCATGCAGTATTCTGTTCTCGAGGTTCGTGGTTTCTCGTAAAAAAAAATTAAAAACCATTGAATTGATGCGGATAGATTATTCATCATGCTCACAATGACCGTTTAGGAGAAAATTAATTCCCTGTCTGCGAAATGCTAGTCATGACTGCAGTGAGTGAAAAACCTGGAAATTGTTGTGTAGAGGTTTTACTCTCTGCCGGACGCCTGCCTGAAGGAACAAGAGCATGTTGTTGGGCTATGCAAGCTATCCAGCAAAGCCGGCCCTTTGGATAAATCCGGCAAAACTTCCGCAGAATTGCAAGACGTCTGAAGAAATTGTTGACCGGTCGCTGCTGGGATGACGACTGCACAATAGCTTAGTTGTAGAAAATCGCTGGCCATAACCTAGGGTGCCTACTTCCAGTCCTGGTGATGAAGGTCGATTTTCCCTTCAGACTTCTCCCGTTTTCATCTTTGCCTCCGGCAAACTAATGAAAATTTTCAAGAACGATGATAATGACTGGTTGATCATGCCCAAATTATCCCCCCTCCCCCCCCCCTCCCCCTCATAAATGGACATTTTTCCTCCATACATCTATGACGAGGTGCTAAAGACCAAAAAAGGTCAATATTCCGACCTCTGATTTGAAACTGAGCAAAAAAAACAAGCCACAAAGTGAAGAAATTATACGACAAGCAAAATGGCCTTAGTGATTGCTTGTGCGCGGCTAAATGCTTCTAAATATGGTCTGCAGAAAATCCATTGGTTCGAGGGAAAGATGCAAGCGGGATAAGTTTAATGAAAATGTTACTGTCACGACCATGGTTCATGGCTCGACCCAGGGATTTTCGGAAAATATATTTCTATCCAATACAAGCTGACAGTCTCAGCTGCGAAGAAATTTGGCGGATGTACAGTGAAACCTGTCTAGATGTGACCACTCAAGGGACGAGAAAAAGTGATTGCCTCGCCCAGATTGTCTTCTTATCCAGGTTCAATGGGTGCGGTGCCCATATCGACTTCATAATACATGTGACATCTCACATTCTCAGCATTATCAGTAAAGTGTTGGATCGGATCGTCCACAAGAGACTCGTCAAGCACGTCACACCCTGCGTCCCAGTGGACCAAACCGGTTTTCGTGCTGATGATAGCACGGAACTCCAGCTCGCCAGACTTGTGCACGAGGTTTCCGAGAGCCAAGATAAGGGTCTTTACGTCACAGCTTTCTTTTTTGATCTCTCGAAAGCTTTCGACCAAGTTTGGCAAGCCGGTCTCCTCAAAAAGCTGCAACACCTCGGCCCGAAAGACTGTGCTGCCAATCTGCTCGGTCAGATTTGCGTACACGGACTGCTGAATTTCCGTATTTTCCAGAGTTTTTCCGTACTACCAATTTTTTTAATCCCATGATTTAAAATGTATTTTGCGACATTTATAGTCTTCTCGGGTACTGAGTCTGTAGTTCTACCGGGGTGCTCCGTATGTCGTTCATGATCTTTGTTCGGGGAAGTAATGCGTCGCGCGAACTGTAGCCTAGTGTAGGACAACCAGCAATGGTGATATATGGACATGTAGATTGTACATGTAGTACCATACCATGTAGACTCTACATGTAGAAAACTGGTTCACAGTCAGCTGATCCATACTTCTCAGTTTTCGGTACAATTTCGGACGATTTCGGTACTGCAGACAAGGGAGTGAATTTCCGTACAAATACGGAAAATCACGGAAGGTTGGCAGCACTGGAAGGTTACAGCGAGGCTATGGATGGTGAACTACCTCACCCGTCACCGTCAAAGGGTTCGTTTTGGCGACGCTTTCAGTGAGTGGCAAGTCATACCAGCAGGGGTGCTCCAAGGATCCATTCAAGGCCCGCTGCTGTTCTTGCTCTACGCCATTGACCTTTTTTATTTTTTTACTAAGTCCACTATGCTCCCGAATGACTGCGGAAAGTGGTGGTGGGGCCACCGTGGTCTTGGAATCATAATACAAAACAACCTCCAATTGAACTAATATTTTGCATTCCCAACTCATCAAAACCACGCGCTCTCAGCCGAACCATCCACGCCTCTAGACTGCTGTTTCGCTCCATGTCAGAGCTCATCAATAGAGGATGATAATGATGATAATGAAGGAATGATCATTATTATACACCACAAATGGCGCAAGTGCGCGTTTTCCACATAAAACAATGGCATATGCAAGCTACTAAATGGTAAAGTGTGAGAACAGCGATAAATATTTATAGAATGCGCTCATTAACAGCTGTCTAGACGCGTTGAACAATATTTTCTCTCAACGCAAGTGGCCTTGCTGGTGTCTGTATGGTTCGGCTGAGAGCGCGTGGTTGTGATGAGTTGGGAATGCAATAAATTGGAAATATGGCCGAAAGCTCTGTCGCAATATTTAGTTCTGAAGTTTTAATGCGCCGTTAGTGGCAGAGCAGAGTGCACACGACGTGTCGGCGAAGAAAGAATGAGAGGTGAGAAGACGAGTCGGTGAATAAGGAAGGAGAAAAGCAAGACACATCTGTAACATCTATGTTTGATCAAACTGAGCTGAGCTGCTGATACAAAGCGTCGACCAAGTAGCCCTGACTGGAGAGTGAATGCCCCAGCTGGCCTCTTGTTTGCCAGTGGTTGTTACTAGACCTGCTAGTATCACACTCACGACTATAAGTTTCCTGGTGCACATGGACACAGGCATCAGTGGGGCCTCCCGCTGTCGATCCTGTTGACGGGCGGACAGGTCGCTGTGAATCCTGAAAGGCAACCGAGCAATAAACAACATACATGTATTTTTCAGTGGCATAAGAACAAGTTGCTGCAGACAAGTCGAAATGGAGATCAGACATTGTTTATGGATGAGTTTTTGTTGACTGGAGATAGAAGCGGACTTGGCTTAATTTCAGTGTATTCTCATGCATTGTTCTTTGGCCTTTATTATTATTATAATTATTATAAATTCGACGAGGAGACAATAATTTTAATATGGCAATAAGTAGGACGAGCTGAAGCGACATGTGGACTACTTTATTAACAATGTAAGCGATGGAGACGATGCAAGAAACAACCTAAAGGGTAAGGAAAAATACATGTAAGAAGAAAAAGGGCAATGGAAAAAAAGAAAGATGATTCGAACAAGTTTTCGTACAACACTCTTCAGGAATCACCGTTGTACTAAAGAACAAAATGAGAACAAAGGAAATAATATAGCAATCAAGGTAGGGTGACACGATACAATGACAGCACTAGAATATCGAGGTGCGATTTCTCACAAAAGTGTGCAGAAAACAAGGGTATACAAGTAAGAACTAAGCGTGACAAGTGTGTATCAGCAACAAAAAACAAAAAAGTGAGAACGAATGATAATAATAACAATAATAAACAAGAAGGTGACAAAACACATTTAGGCACAAGTGGCAACAACGTTGCCACACTACACAACAGAACATTATTTGAACAATTTTAAGGTAATAACACTATCTTTCTGGACACACAAATTCGGCTTATGAATGCGCTGACAAACAGCTTCCAAAACTTGTAACTGCAAAAGATAACCATGACGAGCACGGCACAAAACAGAAAAACAGGAATCAGAATAAGTACGACAACAGTCAGTACTAGAAACCAAATGATTGTATACTGAAGACTTGTTATTACACACACCTCGATATTCTAGTGCTGTCATTGTATCGTGTCACCCTACCTTGATTGCTATATTATTTCCTTTGTTCTCATTTTGTTCTTTAGTACAACGGTCATTCCTGAAGAGTGTTGTACGAAAACTTGTTCGAATCATCTTTCTTTTTTTCCATTGCCCTTTTTCTTCTTACATGTATTTTTCCTTACCCTTTAGGTTGTTTCTTGCATCGTCTCCATCGCTTACATTGTTAATAAAGTAGTCCACATGTCGCTTCAGCTCGTCCTACTTATTGCCATATTAAAATAATTATTATAATTATAAAAAAAATAATAATAATAAAAAAAATATTTCTGTGGAGGCCCGCATTCCCGCCACTACGTGACGCTAAGTCCTCCTGGGGTTTGCCGCTCTCCGGTCCTCTTTCATCCCGTTCTCCCCTCTTTTTTGGGGATTCTTTGTACTTCGTCTTTCTTGTTTTTCTTGTTCCTTTGTTTTTTGTAGGACAGATTTTTGGTGTACTGATTTCGGTTGTTGTTGTGTCTGACTCTATTCCCAATATCTAATTCTGTGGTTTGTTTTCCAACTCATTGGGTTGTAGTTTCCATCATGAGTTTGATTCCATCGTGAGTTTGATTCCATCGTGAGTTTTGATTCTATTTGCTATTTTTCGTTCCATTTTTGAGCTCATATTTTATTTTCCTGATTTCTTCTCCAGTGTATGTTGTATTGCATTTTAATACATTGTGTTAATTTTTGCCCGTAGAAGAGGCTTGCACTTCATAAAATAAATAAATAAATAAATAAATAAAGAGTCGGCGTGGAGAAAGCAATTTTATTAGTGCAATTAGGAGTATAATCGATGCAGACATGGCCAGACAACAACGAGTTCATGGAAATTTTTAAGGATTTTTATGTTATTCAAAATCGATTTTCGTGTTCCGCTCATCAGTGAATAGTATCGGAACTGAGGGTACTGTGTACAACAATAGAACATTTTATAACAGCATAATTAATTAAAAGTGTGAACAACAAAGACGGAAGAGAGCGACGTGAGCAAAAAGTCAGCTGTATTTTGTCACTTGTTATCACGTCCAGATTGTCTTGGTGTGTACGATGATTCTCACTTTTCTGTTTTGTGCCGTGCAAGTTATGTTAAGCAGTTGAAGGTTCTGGAAGCTGTATGTATTCGTGTGCATAATCCTGTTCTTTGTAAACAAAAGAAGCATGTAGTCGCGCTAAAGTTGTTCTCGTAGCTGGTTATCAGATGTAAATGTTCTGTCATGTTGCACTGTATCACCTCTTGCTTTGTGGCTGCACTCAGTTATATACGTTAGCACTATGTTTGACACCTATTATGTAATGCTGTAGCACTTCCTTTGTTGTTCACACTTTTAATTAATTATGCTGTTATAAAATGTTCTATTGTTGTACACAGTACCCTCAGTTCCGATACTATTCACTGATGAGCGGAACACGAAAATCGATTTTGAATAACATAAAAATCCTTAAAAATTTCCATGAACTCGTTGTTGTCTGGCCATGTCTGCATCGATTATACTCCTAATTGCACTAATAAATAAATAAATAAATAAAAATATTATTATTATATGTAAAAGAGAAAAGGACATATGGATACGAGTTAAGAGTAACTCTCCATCACTGTAACATGATACTATATACAGTCAGAAAGCTATTTATGGCTCAACCTCCGAGTTTCAAATTATTATTATAATTATTATTTACGAAGTCTGAAGAGAATGTTGAACGGCCTCTGCTGGGATGACGACTACACCATAGCTCAGTGGTTAGAGCATCGCTGGCTACAAGCGAGGGTCCCTGGTTCGAGTCCTGGTGATGACAGTCAATTTTTTCTTCAGACTTTTCCCGTTTGTCTCTTTCCCTCAAACCAGATAATTATTATTATTATTATTAAGTGTGTGGGTACAGTGAGGGCTGCGTCCCACCCGCCTGTGTGGATTCACAGGAAGTGTGAGTTACGAAATCTGAAGAAAATGTTGAACAGTCTATGCTGGGATGACGACTACACCATAGCTCAGTGGTTAGAGCATCGCTAGCTACAAGCGAGGGTCCCTGGTTCGAGTCCTGGTGGTGACAGTCAATTTTTTCTTCAGACTTTTCCCGTTTGTCTCTTTCCCTCAGACTAGTGAAGATTATTATTATTATTATTATAATTCCCGCATTCCCGCCACTACGTGACGCTAAGTCCTCCTGGGGGTTGCCGCTCTCCGGTCCTCTTTCATCCCGTTCCTCTTTTTTGGGAATTCTTTGTACTTCGTCTTTCTTGTTTTTCTTGTTCCTTTGTTTTTTGTAGGACAGATTTTTGGTGTACTGATTTCGGTTGTTGGTGTGTCTGACTCTATTCCCAATATCTAATTCTGTGTTTGGTTTTCCAACTCATTGGGTTGTAGTTTCCATCATGAGTTTGATTCCATCGTGAGTTTGATTCCATCGTGAGTTTTGATTCTATTTGCTATTTTTCGTTCCATTTTTGAGCTCAAATCTATCTGCTTTTTTGGTGTTATTGGCCCGGACAAGAGGCTTCTTTTTTATTTATTTTTATAATGATAATAATTATTATTATTATTATTGGCAATAAATAAGATAAATTGTGCACTCATAACAACAGCAAAAATGAAGAAAGTCAAGTTCCATAACGTTTTCTTGTGACTGTCATCAGTGGAACGCCGTCACATCAAAATGTAATAACTAAAACACACACTTATATACATGTAGCTAATATGGTTTCAGGTAGAAATACAGCAGCTAACAGGTACAAAAAGCGAAGTTTGCACCTTTGCAATGTGTGAATATAGTGTGTGTGAGAAAGGTAGTGGCAGATGAATGTGATACTGTGTGAATGAATGTAATGGTGCGTGTGTATTACTTGAAGAGTGTGAGTGATACAACGTTTTCTTTCTGTTTACATAGCACAGGGTCACGAGTACGAATATACACAGCTTTCAACACCTGCAATTGCTTGAAGAAACGTGCGCAACGAATAACACTAAACCAGGAATCGTCAAACACCTTACGACATTCTGGACTGGACACCAAATGCTTGTACACTGCAGACTTCCGCTTGTCAACATCAAACTCCTCCTCATCACTACTCTCATCCTCCACCTCCATTCCAATGCCGCCGTCCATCCCATCGCACTCGTATTCGTCGTCATCAGTCTCCATCTCCTCGCGACACCGCTTCCCTCTCCTTGATTCGTTCTGTGCCGTGCCTGTGCTTCCTCCTGCGTCTCCTTGCCTTGTGTTCTCCACTTGTCTCAGTCGTGCTTCTGCTAGTCTCTTGCTTCTCCTCGGTTCTGCTCTGTTTTCAAGTTGTTCCCCTTCCGCTCTTACCGTTGTAGCAACATGGTTTGTCGAGGAGCGACCGTCCGGCGGCCTCCCTTGCCGTGGTCCAGTTTCCGAGGGGGGAACCAGATTAGTCTGCTCGTTCTCCATGGAAGTAGTCGGTGTTTCTGTTTCCGAATTGTGAGCCGTGCTAGGTGTAGAAATAGGCAGCGGATGTTTTCGTGGTCTCCCACGCTTCGGCCTGCTTAACCTGGCAGCCTGGGACAACAATGATAATGGGACGTGCTGCTTGATGCGTTCGGACAAGTGGTGAAGCGTCCTGCCAACATACCGACTACCACATTGTCGGCATTCAAATTGATAAATGAGATGGCTCAAATGGTGGGTTGGCAGGACGTCCTTCAACACTGTGAACGAACGCACCGTTGTAAAGACAGTAACTACATTCACTGCATAGTATGTCTTTTGCACGATCGATTTCACTGCACGACTGACTTTTGTTGATTCAGAGCCTTTCCAAGGCAGGCATAAGAACACCTGACACGGTGTTGGCCCGATTTTGTGTTCCTTCCGCGGCTCTTTGCTCGTGAGCAGTTTTGCTAAGAGTGATGATGGATATCCATTTTTCAGGAAAACTGAGAAAGCGGAGTTTTTTTTTCGAATGAAGCCAATCGGTTCGGTGCGCCCTAGGATGTACGGCTTGCCGAAGATACACAAACCATCCTGCCCTCTCCGACCCATACTCTCCATGATAGGCTCGCCCCAGTACGCCATATCAAAGTGGCTGTGCGGCATGATACAGCCGGTAGTAGACTACTATTGTAAGCATAATGTCAAGGACACTTTCCAGTTTGTGGAAATCCTTCGTGAAAATCCGATTCCACCCACAGCCCATATGTGTTCTTTCGACGTTGTAAGCCTGTTTACAAATGTTCCACTAGACGAGACGATCGATATCTGTGCGCAGACACTCTACCATAATGATGATGACGTCAATGTCCCTTGGTTACCTGAGTCAGCGTTTCGACGTTTGATGTTGATGGTTACGAGTGGTGTCGAGTTTTCGTTCGGTGACGTGATGTACAAGCAAACGGACGGGGTGGCAATGGGGTCGCCGCTGGGTCCGGCACTAGCCAACGTCTTCGTTGGATATTGCGAGTCGAGAATGGATAAAGTAAAGTGGCCTCAGTTGTACGTTCGATTTGTGGACGACTCATTTACCTATTTCGAATCAAGACGTGACAGTGAAGCCTTTCTAACTGAATTGAATGATGTCCATCCTGCGCTGCGTTTCACATGTGAACACGAAGAATCCAGAAAATTGTCGTTTTTGGATGTCTTAGTCGAAAGGACGTGTGATGGTGTTGTCACATCGGTTTATCGTAAGCCTACGTTTACAGGACAATACATAATGTATGACTCATATTGCTCGGCCCAGTACAAGATCAATTTAGTCCGGAACTTGGTGGATAGGGCAAGACGCATTTGCTCTGACAGTAAATTACAACCTGAACTCGATTTCCTGCGCTCAGTTTTCCTGAAAAATGGATATCCATCATCACTCTTAGCAAAACTGCTCACGAGCAAAGAGCCGCGGAAGGAACACAAAATCGGGCCAACACCGTGTCGGGTGTTCTTATGCCTGCCTTGGAAAAGCTCTGAATCAACAAAAGTCAGTCGTGCAGTGAAATTGATCGTGCAAAAGACATACTATGCAGTGAATGTAGTTACTGTCTTTACAACGGTGCGTTCGTTCACAGTGTTGAAGGACGTCCTGCCAACCCACCATTTGAGCCATCTCATTTATCAATTTGAATGCCGACAATGTGGTAGTCGGTATGTTGGCAGGACGCTTCACCACTTGTCCGAATGCATCAAGCAGCACGTCCCATTATCATTGTTGTCCCAGGCTGCCAGGTTAAGCAGGCCGAAGCGTGGGAGACCACGAAAACATCCGCTGCCTATTTCTACACCTAGCACGGCTCACAATTCGGAAACAGAAACACCGACTACTTCCATGGAGAACGAGCAGACTAATCTGGTTCCCCCCTCGGAAACTGGACCACGGCAAGGGAGGACGCCGGACGGTCGCTCCTCGACAAACCATGTTGCTACAACGGTAAGAGCGGAAGGGGAACAACTTGAAAACAGAGCAGAACCGAGGAGAAGCAAGAGACTAGCAGAAGCACGACTGAGACAAGTGGAGAACACAAGGCAAGGAGACGCAGGAGGAAGCACAGGCACGGCACAGAACGAATCAAGGAGAGGGAAGCGGTGTCGCGAGGAGATGGAGACTGATGACGACGAATACGAGTGCGATGGGATGGACGGCGGCATTGGAATGGAGGTGGAGGATGAGAGTAGTGATGAGGAGGAGTTTGATGTTGACAAGCGGAAGTCTGCAGTGTACAAGCATTTGGTGTCCAGTCCAGAATGTCGTAAGGTGTTTGACGATTCCTGGTTTAGTGTTATTCGTTGCGCACGTTTCTTCAAGCAATTGCAGGTGTTGAAAGCTGTGTATATTCGTACTCGTGACTCTGTGCTATGTAAACAGAAAGAAAACGTTGTATCACTCACACTCTTCAAGTAATACACACGCACCATTACATTCATTCACACAGTATCACATTCATCTGCCACTACCTTTCTCACATACACTATATTCACACATTGCAAAGGTGCAAACTTCGCTTTTTGTACCTGTTAGCTGCTGTATTTCTACCTGAAACCATAATTATTAGCTACATGTATATAAGTGTGTGTTTTAGTTATTACATTTTGATGTGACGGCGTTCCACTGATGACGGTCACAAGAAAACGTTATGGAACTTGACTTTCTTCATTTTTGCTGTTGTTATGAGTGCACAATTTATCTTATTTATTGCCATTTTACAACTATTGTCTCCTCGTCGATTGTTTAAATTATTATTATTCAACGCAATAAATAGAGTAAGCTGCGCACTCAGTACAAACACCATAAGCAAAACTTGTTTTCATGTAAATAAAGAAGCTTGTTGCATTATTATTATAATTATTATTATTACTCAATCTGCGGACAGAACTGTTTCGTCCTTTGTGGACTCGTCAGCGCAGCACAGAGGAAATGAGGCCGAACCTGATAGCAATGGAAATAAAAATTTCCAATCAGGCCTGAACGTACCTTGCCAGAGTGCTCAAACTGACAAGTCAGTGAGCTCTGTATAACGCAAACAGCAAAGGCACTACCCCACGCAAGAGTGCTCAACTGCTACAAGAGCAGGAGCGAAATACTCAATCTGCGGACAGAACTGTTTCGTCCTTTGTGGACTCGTCAGCGCAGCACAGAGGAAATGAGGCCGAACCTGATAGCAATGGAAATAAAAATTTCCAATCAGGCCTGAACGTACCTTGCCAGAGTGCTCAAACTGACAAGTCAGTGAGCTCTGCATAACGCAAACAGCAAAGGCACTACCCCACGCAAGAGTGCTCAACTGCTACAAGAGCAGGTATTATTATTATAATTATTAACTGGTTTGAGGGAAAGAGACAAACGGGAAAAGTCTGAAGGAAAAATTGACCGTCACCACCAGGACTCGAACCAGGGACCCTCGCTTGTAGCCAGCGATGCTCTAACCACTGAGCTATGGTGTAGTCGTCATCCCAGCAGAGACCGTTCAACGTTTTCTTCAGACTTCGTAACTCACACTTTCCGTGAATCCACACAGGCGGGTGGGACGCAGCCCTCACTGTACCCACACACTTCACGTACAAACTAGCACACGGGGAGCCCCAAGTCATAAAATATTAACTGGTTTGAGGGAAAGAGACAAACGGGAAAAGTCTGAAGAAAAAATTGACTGTCACCACCAGGACTCGAACCAGGGACCCTCGCTTGTAGCCAGCGATGCTCTAACCACTGAGCTATGGTGTAGTCGTCATCCCAGCAGAGACCGTTCAACGTTTTCTTCAGACTTCGTAACTCACACTTCCCGTGAATCCACACAGGCGGGTGGGACGCAGCCCTCACTGTACCCACACACTTCACGTACAAACTAGCACGCGGGGAGCCCCAAGTCATAAAATATTAACTGGTTTGAGGGAAAGAGACAAACGGGAAAAGTCTGAAGAAAAAATTGACCGTCACCACCAGGACTCGAACCAGGGACCCTCGCTTGTAGCCAGCGATGCTCTAACCACTGAGCTATGGTGTAGTCGTCATCCCAGCAGAGACCGTTCAACGTTTTCTTCAGACTTCGTAACTCACACTTCCCGTGAATCCACACAGGCGGGCGGGACGCAGCCCTCACCGTACCCACACACTTCACGTAAAAACTAGCACGCAGGGAGCCCCAAGTCATAAAATATTAACTGGTTTGAGGGAAAGAGACAAACGGGAAAAGTCTGAAGAAAAAATTGACTGTCACCACCAGGACTTATTATAATTATTATTATTATTATAATTCGTTTGTCTCTTTCCCTCAAACTAGTGAAGATTATAATTATTATTATTATTATTAAGAAAGGTTTGCTCCCCACACAAATCATCGCCGAAGTCGCAACCACTACTTCGTATTATTATTATTATTATTATTATTATTATTATTATTATTATTATTATTATTATTATTATTATTATTATTATTATTATAACAAGTTGAGCTTGAGTAGGCTGATGAAGATTGTGCAACTAGTTGTTGGAGGTGACAGCGTTGCGAATAGCTATACTGGCTCTCAACGCCTGTTTAGCACAACTCCATGAGCGACTCTGACTCACGCTGCTACCTGGGGCTTCACGAGGCTTCTGTCACGCTGGAAACAAAGCGTCTCTGTAAGTTTGTATCCCTGGTGATGGTTTGGCCTGGAGAGCAGTATATAAGTGTTGCTTTTCAGGCACAATCTTCCTCAGCCTACTCAAGCTCAACTGATGAGGGGTGAACTCCCCGAAACACTGTGTATTGAACAGGGAGTGGTGCTTTCTTGCAGGTTTGCCGAGAGGAAGGTGCAACGTGCTCCTCGTGCGCTCTGGATGGCATTCGTGAGTCCGTCAAGTGTCAAGTTCAACAAGAAGCGTGTGTTCCTAGTTGGAACACTCAACTTCATGACTATTACCGCCGAAATCGCAACTTCTAAGTTCGAATTATTAATTTATTATTGTTATTTCCCAGACCATGTGGGCAGCTCTTTACGTTGGCAATCGTGGATCACAGCTGCAACAGCAGTGCGTTTCTGTGTGTTTGTCTATATTTAGATTATGTGCTTCTCCCTAAAACTAATTACGTCCGACAACTTCGGGAAGATGGTTACTGGTTTCGATATCAAAGTAAGTCTGTGTGTATGTGGGTGTATATGTGTGTGCGCGAGTGTGTTCCATATGGTGCAGTGGTATGTGCGGTCTCACCAATCGAGAGGTTACGGGTTCAAGTCTCATTCTTCAAGCTCTTCTTTCATTCTCCTGGGTCGGTTACCAACAGCCAGCGTATGCCGGAGTATAATTATGGTGTGGCATGTGTGTGCCTCATTGCGGCCAAATGGACTGCCACAAAGCAGATTACTCACTGGATGTTATCTGATTTGTGACCACCATTGTCTGCAGACCCTATCCCCGTTAACCCGCTTTCCTTTGTAGTCTTCAGGTAATTTTCAACATGCAGACCTGTGAAAGCGTGTTTTTAACCTCTATTGGCCTCCGGGCCATGTCTTGATATGCGCAATGCCCGTGTACCATGTAACATCAAAAGTCCATAACCCCAAGAGCCGGAGGTACACAAAAGGAAGTAAAATATGGCGGGGCAAAACCCAAGCATCAGACAACATCGTTGTGTGATGATTGGTTTTTGCAATGAAACTCTGAGTAACAACGAAACAACCCTATATTACTTCCCTCTGTGTACCTGTTGCATACTATGCTCTGCACGTTCCGGGAATTTGAGCACTATTGCAGGTTAAGGCGCACTGCCTCTGTAACACCAAGAGCATGGAATTATGCATATTGGATCTAGAGCGGCACGCTGCCTGCAATACCCGGCCACAAACTATGGGCCATTGCATCATTCTTGAAGGCTGCGGTTTTCTGCTTCCAAATCCACTTTCCAGATCCTCGCACACTTTTTGGACGGTTTTGTACGTGATGTGTCTCGCACAGAAAGTGCTGTGGAAAGTTTCATATTGCACGTGAAATAGTCGAGGCTAAAGCGTAGGAAACCTCAAATTCAGGCAGCTTGATTTTCACTAGCAGTAATGAAGGCAGCATGCGTTCACGACATCCATAATTCGTACATCAGAGTTTCGCAGGCTTAGGGTTTTGCATTCTTGCTAACATTCATTAGTTGATCGTGTTGGAACGGGAAAAACATGCAACGCACATATGATGGAGGGATACGACACGAACATCCACACATGCATCATGTATTGTATTTTTAGGAGTAAAAGCCGCAGTGGAGTGTAAGCCGCACCCAGGTTTTTTGCCGCGGAATACAGACGTCTACCGCATTTACCATCGTTAATTCGACCATAGTAGCGTGTGACGTACTGACCTCTCTTTTGGGTGAATTACTGGTGTTTAAGGTGTAGCTTCTTTTCCGGAGAAAAAATTCACGGCTCGCGTCAGACTCGGTTTCTCTATATAGAGGCCGAGTTTTCCGCATCCGTAGGAACGCCACCACCCTTCAAGGATCAAGGCGCAGATGCAGCTCCTAAAGCGGTGGGGGGTGAGTAGATCAGCTCACCAGCATGTGGTCAAAGACCGAAAATCCCATTCACTGCATCCATGTTCTTTTCTTTTCTTTTCTTGTTCTTTTTTTCCGGAAAGATACTGTGATGTACACACCCCCTGTAACCTGGTAACGGGAGACCCTTTCCTCCTCTTTCCTCCTCTTTTCTTAGGGTGTGAGCCGCGCAGCATGATTTCTCCACAGTATCACAACCCGAAAGATGGTACGGTATGGTGCCCCTTCAACCAAATATGGAACTGCACATACGAACACGGGCTCCGTTGTCCAAGACTGGATGATCACTACAAGTTGAGGCCCGTGTGTGAAGGCGGATATCGTCAAAACTACGCCGGTTGCAATCCAACAGGTAGGCTCTTGCCGGCGTGTCTTGGCGAGTTGGTGACATGCTCGATTGCGGGGAGGGAGAGGGCAATTACATTGATGAGTTGGCTGATCGAGTTCACAGTCCGGCATAGCCATTTGCAGATAAGCATTCCAGTTGAAGAGAAAGTTTAAAAAAAAAGTAAGTTATCGTATCCGTTCCCGAATAGAACTCATGACGCCGTTAAAACCCGGTAAACCCCTGTGCAGATGTTGCGCCTAACTGTGAGGGTCAGGGGACAAGTCGCACCAACAATTGGCACAAATCCTGCAAAAACCCATGTTGCCATATCCAAGTACCTGTTAGGGCTGACCACAAGTTCCCAGTGGAGTGTGGGTAGCAGCAGCAGGGCTGGAAGTTCTGGGTACCTGTAAGATCTCAATCATGGTCTTAGACCAAAGAGGCAGCTGTGAAATGAGCCGCAATCAGCGTAAACAACCCTAAGAGGTTTCGTTTTTTTTTGAGAAAGTTCGATTTGTGACGTTCAACGATTTTTTTAATCGCACTGCGAACAGCGGGACGAGTTCTTCACTTGTTGAGATTCTTGCTTGAAGTACTGTAAATTCTTTGCAGTTAGTGGAAGTGGGGACTTCATCGCAGGGGATCAGAGTGAGGATAAGGCCGCGGTCACACCGAGCTCGATTCAGCCGTTCAGCCGAAACAAGCGCTTGTTTACGTCACTATTACCATGGAAATGGCTGAAAAATGTCCTACAAGCGACTTTCAGCCGTGGCTGACTCTCAGCCGTTTTTTTCCGGCTTGTTTCAGCCACAGCTTGTACAAGCGGCTGAAAGCCGAAATTCAAAAAATAATTTGAGTGCGCTTGGAGCTCCGGAGCACACCATGTAGCTACAGTGCATTTCAAAACTATAGACGCGTAGGGTTTTTGAAATATTTAAAATTTGGCTGGAACTTTTTGTGAATAGTTTTCGGAATATTGCTCAGGATCGCTCCACAATTACTCTCATATAGTTTCTAAAGGATTGGATAACAGACGCCCAATTTGGAAAAAATTATGCACAAAGTGATCACAGATTTTATGTGGTATAGATGCTGGCATAACGGTTTTTGCCTAGGTACGCGTCTATAGTTTGAAATGGACTGTAGTTGACATGATGAACTGATATTGATGTTCTTTCTTGTGTCTGTGGAACCGTGCTATCCCTGTGCCTTTGGTTTTGACCGTGAGTCTGTCTACCCCAACTACACTGTATTCAGTTTGATTTGGATTTTGTCCGACGACCATGGATTTCTGCCGCTGTGCCTCTAGACTGCTGCGTAGATTGTTGGAGCTGTGGTTTGAGGCCAAGACAAGGCACCACACTCACGACCGAATTCATGAAGAAAGCCGGGTACGAAGAAGAGAGTGGATTGCAACTGAGTTCAATAATGGCAACCGGCGGGGCAGAAAGCTCGACATCAGGAAACACCACCCGAACCATCGCGTCCATGCACACCGAACAAATAAAAAGAGCACGACTCCGCAATTCAGAATCCGGGCTTCCTTTGCTTCTTCATCAAAACTGAACACTAGAACAAGTACAGTTTTAGATCGCGAACGTTCTGCTCTCCAGTTTCTTGCAAACATTGGTGTGTTTCGAGATATTCAAAATTTGGCGGGTAAGAAAAACAAGCCATTCAAGCTTTGCACTCAAGGTCTGGTGTGACCGCGTCACAGGGATCACGCAAGCCAGCTGAGCGCCAGCGATAACAAGCCCAAAGTGGCTTGTTTCGGTGTGACCGGGGCCTAAGACGTTCTTTTGTTCCGACATCGATGTCGACAGCGAGGCGGAATTGCAGTCGCCATCTCCTGCTACGAAGCGGCTCAAGGTGGCCCATGACTCGTATGAGTCGGAAGATGAGGAGTCGTCATCTGAGATAACATCTGAGTCTGTGGCTAGTGGGGGCAGCGACGTCGTGTCTTCAGCTGTGGAGGAGGAATGGAAAATGAGATTGCGTACGCTGAATGCAGCTGCGAAGGTGTCGGTCACTCCCTCCGCAATCTTCAGCCATTCTTTCTTATTCTAACTGCTTACTGCACTATTTCAAAGGTCTTCAAGCTGCCCACCCACTTTTAGAATGCTGAATATGAGTTTATAAGAAGATGTGTTTCGTTGAATTTTTGACCAAAAAAGGAATTTTGGAAATGTTGAGCCTAAGGGCTGGTTGAGGCCCAAATGTCTATCGCTGTGGCAAGCTCTGTGCGAAAGTAAATTCGATGAATTGTCTGTTGGGTGGGGCAAGCTTTTCAGTGAAATGTCGTATTGTGAAAAGCCGTTGGAAGTTGAATCTTTCGGTGAACTGTCTTTCTGAGAACTGGTGTTTGGCAATCCGAGTACACTCTACTTTAGGAATCCAAAACTAATTTGAACTGTCCACCTTTCCACACTGCGCTCTTGGCCCACATTCATAACACCATACTCCTTAGAGAGGAAGTTGGTTTTTTTGGTTCTTGTTCTTACTGAGCGAAACATCTGTCTGGAGGACATGGAGCATCTATCCAAGAACAAACTTCCTCACTATGAGGTATGGTGTTGTAAATGCGGGACAAAAGCACACAGTGGAGAGGTGCAGAGTTCAAATTATTTTCAAATGGCCGAGTTTGTCACTACTTCTGAATTTAGAAAACCAGCTATTTGTTAACTAAAACGGATATTCTTGGCCTTTGTCCTCATACGATTTGCTTTCCATCTTTCTATCTTGCAGCCCCTCTCAAGCCTCTACAGGCATCTCAACATGTGATAAAGGAGGCGAGTATATTCAACTGCCGTTGGCCGGCGTTCGAAAGCTGTACCAGCCCTCCCTGTGCTGGCGGCCGGTACAACAATCCAGCAGTTATTGGATCACATGCAACGGCAAAAGGTCAAGTACACTCCTACACCAATCTTCCGGGATGTATGAGATTGGGTGAGTTCCGACTGCAGTAACTTAAAGAATGCTTGACAGCTGTGGACACCTAATCTTTACAAGTTAATCATAACCACCTGGTCTTGTGACTGGAAATATAGCCAAAGCATCGTTGCAAAATTGATAGGCAGGCTGTTTGAGAATGGGTTTATTCACAGATCCAATAGCGTAATATGGGCAGGCCGTCAGAGAGCAACTCCGATTGATTTAGAAGCCAATAATTATCTGTAACGACCAAATATCACCGGACATGGCCAGTTTTACGATTTCTCTCGAAATTGGCTCCTTTCATCCTCGGGTGGACCTTGTTCGCCCAATATGATGCCTTGGTCCGGAAACCCTCCGTTCTTTGGATATTGGGCAAAATGAAAAGTGACTAAAACACGCACTGAAACAAGGTACAAGTACGAGGGGTCGATGCTGCTCACAAAACATAGCACATGCAACCAAACCAACTACTGAAGTATTTTCACTGACCCTGATTAAGGTTAATGGTTAGCCATCCAATTATCGACTGGCGACTTTGCTGAGTGCCTCGAATGAGTTGATCAATTCATTCTGTCCAATGGCGACCATTACGAAGGCCATCTTCAAGGGCCAGTAGCAGTGAGGTCACGTCCTAAAATTTGGCGTAGACCACCTTAGTCTGAGTCTCCTACAACATGTCCCCAAGCGCCAACAAGTGATCTTGAATATAATTAACCACTGAAAATCACTTGGTAAATATTCAAATATCGAACTCTCCAACGGCCATGCACTAGCCGAATCCAACCTTGTGGCAGGAAAGCACACCCTCCATATACCTTTTCGCTACGCCAAAAGCACTAAGACATCACGTCAATAGTCCCTGCCCTCGCAGAAAATCTAATGAAGCCGCCACGAAGCGTCCCTTCCTGAACAACAGCCCAACATGAAGAGAAGGAAGAGCTGCTTCAGAACAGCAAATCTGCAAGGACTGCAACAGTAGTGCAAGATGGCCCAGAGTGTTATCGTATCAGTCTGGGCAGTTAGTGCATGTGAGTTTCACATGTGTGCAATGCTCTCATCAAAAGGACATGTTTGCATTTGACCTGGGTACCAAACCCGTTCCGTGGTACTATCGCCACCTATATGCACAATAGAAGGGATGCCCTTCTTCAGACTCAACCTTGCATAACAGGTTCCCGTTTCCATGGAAAAATCACCATGCTCCACGATTGTTCTTGCTATGGGGCCATGAATATCTCCAAATGCCCCCCAGGAACTTGCAACTTCTCCATCGTGTAAATGCAATGGGCATCCGAATACCAATACTGTGATTACTTCACTGCCACCCACAGTAGCAGGCACATGTTTACCGCTTATTGACAAGCCGGAGGATAAACGCCGGTCGTGTGCGGGTCCATAGGACTGTGCTAGGAGGCACCAGCCAGGCTTCTCTTGTAAATCCACCTGCTTCAGCTTAGCAGGGCTAACTCCATTTTTGGACAGTTCCTCTGTATAGAAAACCTGATGTGACGGCCGGTCAGGCTCCCTTCTAAACAGTGTGTAAGCGGAAGTAGGAGTGCCAAAAACTACTCCCACCCGCAAGGATTACAAAAAACAAAACAAACAAAAAAGTAGGTGCTGTAGGCTCGGCCGGCCAATGTGGATCTCTCAATCTCTATCAGAAAATCAGGACTAGAAAGGGAAGAAAAACAACAAACATCAGCAGTATAATGTGGGGGTGCAGCATTGATCAGATTGTAGGTGTTCTGGTGGGATGCCGCATATGCTTCACAGACAGGGCGACTCACATTATCCCTTCCGGGCCGTGGTCTGGACATCTTCTACTCAATCTTCGGTGTGTTGGCATTCTTGTTTTCCGTCGGATCTCTTGTTTTTGTATACGGAATCATCCGGATGCTGCTGCGCCCCTGTGTGCGTTTGTCTGCCAGTCACGCCCGTGCATTTGTCTGGACATGGGCTGCACGTGGCTTCATGAACTGCAAATCTGCAGGTACATTTATTTTTGGCCATTCTTTAGTTGCGTTTGCGCTCTTGTGCTCTCCCGTATGCTTATTGTAGCATCTCTAACATCTAGCGAACGGCACTGGTATTACAGCAATAACCGGACAACATTTGATCGGGCTAGTATGGCGTGTGAGGACATGGGCACAAGACTGATGACAATGGACGAAGTTCTAACAATCCGGGAATTCTTTCTCACCTACTACAACAACTGGGCTGATCGTTTCATCTGGGTGCTCGATCCATTCTCCACTGCTCCCCTGGCTTTCAACATGAAGACAAATGAAGAGAAGAACAGCTTCACTGCTCTCATCATGTGCAAGTCATCAAGTGAGTACACATTTTTTTTAATTGTTATTATTATTATTGTTGAAAGGAAAAGGACATGTGGATACGAGTTAAGAGTAACTCTCCATCACTGTAACATGATACTATATACAGTCAGAAAGTGCAATAACTAGGCACAAAACTGACAGAGTACGGAGACATTCGACGTCCTGACACCTAGCTTCAACACATCTCCATAGCGCTAACCGACAGCCTTCCAACTTGGAAGGTTCAAGGTTATGGAAAGACCAAAGAGGGGAAGGCAAGCGCAACGAAAACGAGATGTGTTGGAGCTAGGTGTCAGGACGTCGAATGTCTCAGTACTCTGTCAGTTTTGTGCCTAGTTATTGCACTCTCTGACTGTGTACAGTGATGGAGAGTTACTCTTAACTCGTATCCATATGTCCTTTTCCTTTCTACATTTATTTATGGCTCAACATCCGAGCTTCAAATTATTATTGTTGTTGTCTTTATTCTCGCGATGGCCGTAGCCAATACAAGAGAAACAGTACATTGTGTTATCAATCAGAGTGGGTGCAATAAAATGGGAGAAACAGTGGCTAGTGGCAGCCGTGGTTTGGGTGCTTCGTTTCATTAAAGATGAAGAAGGGAGTATATTCATCGCGAAGGCAGGAAGGCGATAGACCTTGATTAAAATACTATACATAGGCTGGGCTACAGCGGGGGTTTGAGCATGTGCAAATTGATGATGCTATGATCGGAATAATTTTTATTTGCCAATGCATTTATTTCTCGGAGGGAGTAACAGTGTGGTGGCAGGTGGTTATACTGAGTGCATGCGGAGTACAAGGGTGAACGTTGAAGGCGGGTGGAGTGGGTGGTGGGGAGGGCAAAGACTCGATGACGCCTCAATTCTCGGCTTGGTGGTTCGGTGATGTAGCCTGAGGTCGCAAGCTGGATGTGTGGCGGGGATCGTTTGACAGCGATGGTGTTCAAAGAGTAGCTGCTTCAGCTTCCGGCGGGATGAGAGGGTTGGCCAAGTGACGTGGTGGAGTAATGAACTGTGGTGGCAAGGACTGAAGAGGGTATTACTTCATCCCATAGCTGAAAAACCAACAGCCAATCAAAGGGGAGAGGTTGATAGCCAACCACGGCGAAGAACAAAAATCAAAACAAATACTAGTAAGCAGTTGACAGGGAAAAAAAGAAGAAAATGAAGACCAGACACATGAGCAGGAGTTAGATTAGGTGAGCACCAACAATTGTGCTTTGAACGATAGCATGGAAGATGAAAGTTTAAGACTCTGGGGGAGAAGGAGCCAGTCGGAAATTGCGATAAAAAGTGGAGAACGCAGCAAAATAGAGGTGTTTGCTCTCGGTAAGGTTATAGTATTGCGGGTCCGGGCAGCATTTGAAAACCATTTAAAGGAGTCAAGGTGAGGAGGATTGGATTTGAGGCGAAACATATGTGCAAAGGTGCAGAGGTGGAGGTGCCACCTCTTGGAAAGAGGTGTGGCGTGAGCAACCCCGTAGAATTGTACTGAAGGGAAATGCCGGGGCTGTCTAAATAATATCTTCAGTAGCTTTTTGTGACGAGTTTCAAGGTTGTTAGCGTACGTAGCATTCAGACCACTCCACACAATATCAGCATAGTCAAACATGGGCCGAACATATTATGCATTATACTTCGAAGTAAAAAAGAATTTTGCATGAGACAGGTAAATAGTAACAATGGGCGATAGCCGATAAGCATACCAAGTGCCTGGCTCGTGCGATGGCAGATAAAGTCGATGTGGTGCTACCAGCTGAGGCTCGAATCCAGAAAAAGACCGATGTGCTTATGGTCACGGACAACATCTATGCATTGGGGAAATAGAGGGCTTGTGAAGGAGGTCAGGTTTTTAGCAGAAGGGAACATGAGAATTGCATTATTATATCATTCGCCGAAGTACATTTTCCTTCTTAGCTATGTACAATCTTCCCGCCGTTACTTCAACCACACACATACACACTCTGATACTAGGAGTTTACTGAGGAATGCACTAGAGCTGGATGTACCTGCCAAAATATGGCAAAAAAATGCCCCGCAAACGACAGCAGCCACTTCTATGCATACATGTAGGTGCCATTTTGAGTGAGTGTCTACTTTTGTAGGCAAGCCGTTCTGCTATAGGCTAAGTATTGCACGATAAAAATCGCCCGCATCACATGTTTATTGGCACTTTGTCATCATCATCATGGAATAATAATAATAATAATAATAATAATGTAGAAGAGAAAAGGACATATGGATACGAGTTAAGAGTAACTCTCCATCACTGTAACATGATACTATATACAGTCAGAAATTGCAATAACTAGGCACAAAACTGACAGAGTACTGAAACATTCGACGTCCTGACACCTAGCTTCAACACATCTCCGTAGCGCTAACCGACAGCCTTCCAACTTGGAAGGTTCAAGGTTATGGAAAGACCAAAGAGGGGAAGGCAAGCGCAACGAAAACGAGCAAAAGCTACAGTCCCAACGGAACAAAGAATGTCGATTGTTACTGGACGATGACGCGACCATTACGATATTTGACAAAGCGGTCTAACTACAATTTGAAGCAGCAAAGCAGCACACCACCCAACTTGGGTGGGTCATAAATATCAAAGATAAGTAAAGAAAGGGAAGCTTTGCGAAAACGAATTGTGCAAGCCGAAAGCCAAACTCCTACAGTACTCCTCATGCATGACATTATGATGGACTAGTTGACTACAAAACAAGTTGTCGGTTAGCGCTACGGAGATGTGTTGAAGCTAGGTGTCAGGACGTCGAATGTTTCAGTACTCTGTCAGTTGTGTGCCTAGTTATTGCACTTTCTGACTATATAGTATCATGTTACAGTGATGGAGAGTTACTCTTAACTCGTATCCATATGTCCTTTTCTCTTCTACATTTATTTATGGCTCAACATCCGAGTTTCAAATAATAATAATAATAATAATAATAATACGAAGTAGTGGTTGCGACTTCGGCGATGATTTGTAAGAAATGGTTTGCTCCCCACACCTCCCCACACCGGAGCTCGCGCTATTCCGCCGACTTTACTTGACACTTGACTGACTCACGACTGCCATCCAGAGCAAACCATTTCTTACAAATCATCGCCGAAGTCGCAACCACTACTTCGTACTGTTGTGCCCAGCGCGGGCTTGCGACTAGTTGGTTTGGAGGTGACAGCGTTGCGAATGACCGAGGGTCCTCGACGTCTGTCTCACCGTCCAGGAGCGACACTGACTCACGCTGCTATCTGGTGTTCACGAGGTGTTTGTCGGGCTTGAAACGGAGCGTCTCTGTAAGTTTGTATCCCTGGTGATGTTTGTGCCTGGAGAGCACTATATAAGTGGTGCTCTTCAGGCACAATCTTCCTCAGCCTACTCAAGCTAAACTGATGAGGGGTGAATTCCCCGAAACACTGTGTATTGAGCAGGGAGTGGTGCTTTCTTGCAGGTTTGCCGAGTCGAAGGTTCGATGGACTTCTCGTGTGCTCTGGATGGCAGTCGTGAGTCAGTCAAGTGTCAAGTAAAGTCGGCGGAATAGCGCGAGCTCCGGTGTGGGGAGCAAACCATTTCTTAATAATAATAATAATAATAATAATAATAATAGTAGAAAGGAAAAGGACATATGGAAACGAGTTAAGAGTAACTCTCCACCACTGTAACTAGATACTATATATATATATATATTATTGGCTCAATACCCGAGTTTCAAATAATAATAATAATTGCAATTTCAAATTTGGACTTCACGGAGAATTTCACAAAGTGTTAGGAAATTAGAGGCCACATGCCACGTACTGCTCTTTTCTCTCCGAAACTCAACACTTGCAAGCCAGATATGAAAGAAAGAAAAAATCAATAGCAAGGTCCCTGGTTCGAGTCCCGGTGGTGTGACTGATGATTTTTTCTTTCTTTCATATCTGGCTTGCAAGTGTTGAGTTTCGGAGAGAAAAGAGCAGTACGTGGCATGTGGCCTCTAATTTCCTAATAATAATAATAATAATAATAATATTCACTAGTTTGAGGGAAAGAGACAAACGGGAAAAGTCTGAAGAAAAAATTGACCGCCACCACCAGGACTCGAACCAGGGACCCTCGCTTGCAGCTAGCGATGCTCTAACCACTGAGCTATGGTGTAGTCGTCATCCCAGCAGAGGCTGTTCAACATTTTCCTCAGACTTCGTAACTCACACTTCCTGTGAATCCACACAGGCGGGTGGGACGCAGCCCTCACTGTACCCACACACTTCACGCACACTCTAGCACGCGGGAGCCCCAAGTCATAAAATATTCACTAGTTTGAGGGAAAGAGACAAACGGGAAAAGTCTGAAGAAAAAATTGACCGCCACCACCAGGACTCGAACCAGGGACACTCGCTTGTAGCTAGCGATGCTCTAACCACTGAGCTATGCTGTAGTCGTCATCCCAGCAGAGGCTATTCAACATTTTCCTCCGACTTCGTAACTCACACTTCCCGTGAATCCAC
This sequence comes from Sycon ciliatum, assembly GCF_964019385.1. Lineage (NCBI taxonomy): Eukaryota > Metazoa > Porifera > Calcarea > Leucosolenida > Sycettidae > Sycon > Sycon ciliatum. The sequence continues at coordinate 17,265,951 of NC_088652.1, forward strand.
ACAGGCGGGTGGGACGCAGCCCTCACTGTACCCACACACTTCACGCACACTCTAGCACGCGGGGAGCCCCAAGTCATAAAATATTCACTAGTTTGAGGGAAAGAGACAAACGGGAAAAGTCTGAAGAAAAAATTGACCGCCACCACCAGGACTCGAACCAGGGACCCTCGCTTGTAGCTAGCGATGCTCTAACCACTGAGCTATGGTGTAGTCGTCATCCCAGCAGAGGCTGTTCAACATTTTCCTCAGACTTCGTAACTCACACTTCCCGTGAATCCACACAGGTGGGTGGGACGCAGCCCTCACTGTACCCACACAATAATAATAATAATAATAATGAAATGAAATCTGGGACGCATGCCCTTTGTCGTCTGTTCATCCGACTTATGTAGTATGACAATGATATAATTCGTTTTCAACTTTCCGCTCATATTTCTACCTCACCACTGGTCCACTTTGTATTACTGGAATGCGATGACAGCTGTGCTACTGCACGTTTCTTCTGCAGTGGTGAAATGCATTTCACGCTCTTTGTTTTTTCTTCGTCCATTGTCCTTTGCATCCCCTGGGTTAATTCCCCACTATGTGTTTTGGATAACACTCGTAACTCAGATATGTGCACCCCAAAGTTACGGGCACTTCGTTCTTCCGGTCACCCTTTGGGCGACTTTCAGTGGAAAAATTACTTTGCGGACAGAAAAGAAAAGAAAAATTACTACTTCACTTTATGTCGAAACAGTGACGTTACTTGCCATAATTATGGCCTTTCCCCTTCAAAATGTATGCGATTTTGGAGTTAGGGATATTTCAAGTGTTAGGGGCAGTGCCCCGGTCCCAGACCACCCGGATAAGCGAGGTATGGGTGTAGTAGTATACCCATAACTTAGAACTATACTTATCAATCTTCCTTATTGGTGTCTAGCGAATTCTAGTAAACCGAAGTTAGAAGAGAGGAGCAAGCACATCGACACTATCTCTCTATCTATCTCTCTATCTATCTGTCTATCTTTTTTTCCTCTCTCTCTCAACCTCTCTCTCTCTCTATCTATCTATCTCCATCTCTATCTCTATCTCTATCTCTCTATCTCATCTCCATCTCTATCTCTCTATCTCTCTATCTCTCTCAATCTCAATCTCAATCTCTCTCTCTCTCTCTCTCTCTCTCTTTATTTCTTGAATTCATGACACTGTGGGCGCCCGTATTTGCCAGACTGCCTCCTCAAGCAGAGAGAGAGTAAATGTGGTACGTCGACTTTGTTTTGTTCACATACATATTCTCACGTTGGCCCGGGACCACTAAGAGATGATACAGTGAGATTCGCATCACAAGAAGGGTTTGGAATGTTTATTATTATTATTATTATACGCATTCCCGCGTTGAAGTGTAGCAGCAGTATGCTGCGTCCACAGCTTCGCTTATGTTTGCTGAAGGAAATTGCATCTTCAGCAGTGGGCAAACAGGCGCACAAAACCTAGTGTTTGTTTTGAGCTGATTCAGCGGCGCAGTTCTACTGCTACTTCGAAGTACATACACATGTTCACATGTCGCTGTTCAAATATGTGGAAAGTTCTTTATTGAAAACTGCAAGCGAATCCTTCTCTCCTCGCCTGCACAATTAGAGAATATTCGGTGTGTTCGCTTCAAATTTCTGTTTTTTGTGTGGTTTTCGTATGGTTTTGTCTGCATCTTCTGATTGCAGTCCCTTTCAATGTGTAGATCTCACTCTATATGCTGCGGTAGCTGGTGTTCGTTATCCTTAGTGTCCAGTCTGCTAAACGAATGACATCATAGCGCTGAATGTGAACAAGACCACGCGTGGTATTCTGTTCACCTCCACCATGATCTGGCCATGACACGGCAGCAATATGTGTAACATCATCATGGCAACATGCATGTGCCTAACCGACAGTATAAGATTGATTCTTACCATCTTACTGCTTAAGCGGTCTCCTGCACACTTCCAATAAGGCACTCTGCCTATTGCTAGTGGAAGGGTTTCCCGTGGTTTCTTTGTTTTCCTTTGGTTCTCGCTTTCATTTTCTGATCCTATTGTGCTGCCAATATGCTCAAATACAATTCAGCCTATATGTTCAATTCATGATCAAGAGAATATTCATATCAATTTTCGACGTCAAGGTGCGCTGAGAGGGCTCGTTTACCGATCTTCACGTGACCGCGAATTTGTGCATTGCATAATAATTATAGTGTTGTGTTGTCCGGCGCTTTGATAACTAAACAAGCGTTACGGAGACAGCAACTTTAATCTGGCAATCAAGAATACTAACTGTGCGGTACCTATGCTTTCTTACAATAATAACAAACATGCGAGAGAAATGTGGAAAGCAATTCGCACCAAAAAACTGGGGGTAAAAACCGTCTGGACTGTTTTTAGGCAGTGACGGAGAAATTAACGGAGAAAGAAAAGAAAAGGAAAAAGGAAGCGACTGCCACAGTGGGCCAACGCCTGGGTTTGAGCAAAAACGGTGAAGGCTAAAAAAAGCTCTTCCTCTTCAGAGCGGGAGCAGGCCAGCTCTCAGCGTAGTGCAATATGGACGAGACTATTGTGGTGAAGTTGTGGACAAGACTGTTGTAGTGAAGTTGTGTTGTGGCGTCATGCAGCTAAACAGCAGCTAGGTGTAGCGGAAGCATACAGCGTATGGCAGCGCGCAGTGTTGTGGCTTTGTGCAATAGTAGCTCTATGTAAAATGTACATGTAAAAAGAAGAAGAAGAAGTGTTCCGAACGGTTTCCTCGTTGTGGTCTTCAGTGCACGTACGTAACTACAGATGGAATACGAAATCAAACAATATTACAGTATAAGGAACAGAAAGAGGTGCGAAAAACGAAATAGGGATCAAAGCAACTAGAATAGCACTAAAATGAGCAAGGATGTGAGAATGTGATGTTCGCTCGCCACTGTTGTGCTTCTCACATCCTTGCTCATTTTAGTGCTATTCTAGTTGTTTTGCTCTCTACCCCGTCTTTCTGTTCCTTACGTTAACCGGTATGTGATACTGGTACTTCAAAGTGTAAGGAAAAATACTTGCACCATATGGTTGAAAGATTATAAGTCCAGTCTCCAGTAGGCAGTGGAAGCCCAGTCTCCAATATAAGCCCAGGGTCAGGATTGGTTGAAAATGGAGATAATACGGTAATAGTGTTTGATTTAGTATTTCATCCGTAGTTACGTATGTTCACTGAAGATCGTAACGCGAAACCCGTTCTGAACAATTCTTCTTTTTACATGTGCATTTCACATTAACATTTCTCTCGCATGTTTGTTACTATTGTAAAGAAAGCATGGTTACCGCACAGTTAGGACTCTTAATGTTAATATACATGGTTAGCATTTACCGTTCACGCTAAATCAAAAGGTACTCGCACCCAACACCCAAAATACCGTCGGTTTGGTATTGTTTCGACGGTAGAAAGCTCTGTTTAGCGGGAGAACGAAACGGTAAGATTCCAACTAGGGGTACGTCACAAGTCGATCGTTGTGTCAGAAACCGAAATGCTAACCATGTCTTGAAAACACACAAAAACGGCACACGCCGGCGGTCAGAGTTAGCGTAATCGGTAAAATGCTAACCATGTCTATTGAATTAGATTGGAGGATTGCCAAAAGATGTAGTCTAGATGGAAGGGAGTACCATCATAATGAGAGGCTGTAGTAGGGACCGGCGGATTATGCTCGAAAAGGTGGCAGATTCTGCTCGAAGTGCACAAAGGTGCCACGTATCAAGCGAATCAGTCTGCCCTATTGTACCGATGTCTACGTCGATGTTGGACAATGTAGCGGAGCGTGCAGCACACGTCAAATGCCTCAAGAAAAGTACGATATCGTCCGGTCCCCGGGTAACTACAATGGCGCTTTCAGGTTCCCAGTGTCGCGGAGCTGCAAATGCTGTCAGACGAAGGTCACGGAGGTAAATGAATTGGAGACAAGATGCGCCTACCACAATGCATCCGACTTAAAAACCATCAGAGTAAAGGTCGTTACGAAGTGCCACTGCAGGAAATGTGGAGAACTTCAGAATACCATCAGGTAATTTCGTGTTTCAACATGTTTGTAACGTGTCGAGTTTTGCAACTCTTGAATTTTCCTAGCTCCGTGCAAATCCACTGTTCATGGCGTTCTGAGCAGTGCAACCATTCCATCGTGTAGTGGTTGGAAATTAGGACCTTCACAGTCTTCACAAGAATCTGTGTACAGTGTTAATGAACACGTCTGCAAACTGCGTGTGTTTAGACCACTCTCGTGACAATATAAACTATTCCTATGTGCGGTCTTCGCTTTCATAAATGGCCATTCAGGAGAATGAGAAGTGCAGTTATGAAGTGGCGTTTTGATCCTATTCTTGTTCCGCGTTGTTGTTGTCTACATTTTTCTTGCTTTGGCAATAACATTCCTTGGAAAACAATGCGGCTCATTGAGATGCACCTTTCTATGTATATTTTCAGAGAATATTGTTATAGGGTTGAACCAGATACATTTCGTGTGCGGTGGGGTGGCAGCTCGGGTGGGCTTGAGTGTGCAAGAGGGATCAGGAATGGGGGGATGTTTAGTTATGTAGGTAGGTAGGTAGGCATTAAACTAGGTTGGTAGGTAGGCATTAAAGTAGGTTGCTCCTCTACGCAAAGAATACTCACCGTGTACCTGTTCAGCACGCACAGAAAGACACTCTTGTTTGATTTGACTCATTGTTCTTAGAACATGAAGGTTGAATTGGAAGACACCACTGCAGCTGTACTTGTGGTTGATAAAATGGTGGTAAAGACACACCTGGCAATATGGCGGTAAACACAGGCCTGCCCACACACGCTCTCTAAGCTGCAAAGTTCTGGCACAGATGGTGGTGGTGGTGAAAAGGAGAGCTCTGTGCCAGAACTTTGCAGCTTAGAGAGCGTGTGTGGGCAGGCGTGTGTTTACCGCCATATTGCCAGGTGTGTTTTTACCACCATATTTATCAACCAACAAGAAGGTTATTTGTATAAATGAAGTGCGCGCACACATTGAGCTAACAGGTTGTAGCCTGACTGTAATCAGTCACAGTGTTACACAATGCACAAAGAGAATTGAATTTGTTTATGCCATCTTCAGTGCAGGTGTCTGCAAGCGTCGTCTGGCCTCGTCTGGTCACAAGAAAATCTACCACACCTACAGAGCAGAGCTTTCCACACAACCATTGAGAAAATGGAAGCAAACGAGAGTTTTGTTATAATAATTATATTATATTATTTCGCACAGCTGTGGAGTTGTGAAACCCTCTTCGATATCACAACACGCACACAAACACGCGCGCGCGCGCGTGCATACACACACACTCATATATCCATGCACACACTCACTCGTTTACTCCAACACAAACACGGCTTTAATTTCTGTCATTGATTTTATCACCATTCTACCAGAACTTTAACAAAAGGGTGGCAAGACTTCGTGCACCTGGCCGACCTGAGGTCTGGGTTTCATAGTGAGCTAGATACACCAAAATCATGAAAAATAGGACGAAAGGGGAGCGAGTCAGGAGAAAGAAGGTTTCCCTAGATGGGACACGCAGGAATGAAAAGCGGAACTCAATGGCATGTGTCAACAATGCGCGGAGTTCAATAATTTAATAGGCGATTCAGACTACGGCCAAATGTGACCACGTTTCTACGACTCAGATGGATTTGATCAGCGATTGTGCATAAAAATTTGAAACACGACTTCATCACCATGGACATTCAAGTTCAGACGTGATTTTGGCCGTAGTCTGAATTGCCTATTAGGCTGCCCGTTTTGGATCCATCAGTAGCCCCACGATCGTGGTCATGTGAAACTCAGACTTGCAACTTGCTTTAGTTACACCTCCCTCTCTAGTGTAGTTGGGTGTATATTATATATGTAGGTGTTCAGTTTTCCAGTTTGGGATCACACGAAATGTTACCGTATTGATCCTGCTGATAGTCCCCATTCTAACAACAAATCAACTTACGCTGCTCTATAGCAATTCTTCTTTCGATTTTCTTGCTATCATCATGTATATTGTTCTTCCCCTGTGGGTTTTCTTAGTGATTTTTGAGCAGTGTTTCTGCTAAGCCTTTTCCCTAGACCCCTTATCGCTTCCCATTCATCCCATCCACCCTTCCAGGAAACTTCCTTGATATCACGCTCCCCCCCCCCCCCCATCCCCACCTTTGGTAAAGGGGTAAAGTCATACATATTCTACATGTACATATCTGTGCCAGGATCAAGCAAACATGCGTCTTTGTGGTCCACTTTCACGACAATAACATACACAGAAGTCTCTGCTGTGAGCACTGTGGCTCGGCAATGGCTTTATTTATTGATATTATATCCTCGGGAGAATGAAGTTGAAGACACCACTGCAGCTGTACTTATGGTTGATAAATATGGTGGTAAAGACACACCTGGCAATATGGCGGTAAATACACGCCTGCCCACACACGCTCTCTAGGCTGCAAAGTTCTGGCACAGAGCTCTCCTTCTCACCACCACCATCAGGTCGCGCCTGGCGCCTGGTCGATGCATGGCTGGCGGTATCCGGCATAGCAGGCTGATGAGTCCAGCGGGGACGAAACGTACGTCGCAATCGAGCTCTGTCTTTGCTGTGTCATCATCTATGTGCCATGCGCTACTTGATGTACCAGCCTGCTATGCCGGATACCGCCAGCCATACATCGACCAGGCGCCAGGCGCGAACTGATGGTGGTGGTGGTGGTGGTGAGAAGGAGAGCTCTGTGCCAGAACTTTGCTGCCTAGAGAGCGTGTGTGGGCAGGCGTGTGTTTACCGCCATATTGCCAGGTGTGTCTTTACCACCATATTTATCAACTATAAGTACAGCTGCAGTGGTGTCTTCAACTTCATTCTCCCGAGTCAAGCTCCGTATGAAGACATCCAAGAAGAAGATTGCCTGATGATTCAGCGGGGACGAAACGTACGTCGCAATCGAGCTATGTCGTTGCCGTGTCATCATCTTTGTGCCATGCGCTACTTGATGTACCAGCCTGTTATGCCGGATACCGCCAGCCATGCATCGACCAGGCGCCAGGCGCGAACTGATGGTGGTGGTGGCGAGAAGGAGAGCTCTGTGCCAGAACTTTGCAGCCATATTGCCAGGTGGGTCTTTACCACCATATTTATCAACGATATTAAAATTATCCTCTTCCTGAATTAAAAAAATTATAATTGTATGCATAGAGATACGAAAAATAAGCACACAAGATACTGCTGCTACTAGTCGCTCAGCAAAGCACACAGAAAACGACAAGATGTTACAATGAATGTAACAACACCCGTCCAAGCTAAAGGACCTACATCCCTGCCCCAGGACGGTATCTTGAAAACCCCCACACACTCACCACACGATCATCATCCAGCTTCAGTTCAATCACAATACAGTAGTATTCTTCCCATGCAGATTCAATTGAACTCCCCTGGCACTAGCTATACAATCTGAAGCTGTACGTAACCATACAAAGGCCCACGACGCACACACCACTCCTACGTTTTTTAACTAAAAAAGAAAAGCAGTCGTAACTGCCACAGCCACATGGCCAATAAGAAAGCCAATAAGATTATATCGATAAACACACACCCAGAAGTCAGGGGTGGGAGGGTGGGATACAAACCGCACCAACGAAAAGCCACTACGAAGTGACAGGAATGCGGTCAAGCACAACATTTTTGCTGAAGCAAAAAGTTGCAGGGAAATCCCAAAATCAGTGCGATTTTACATGAGCCCCAAATGCTCAAGTTACCCACAAAGACACAAGCTTTCCAACTCTCTTTGGCCGTTGGAAAGCGTACCAGTTCACTCTGGTGGGTGTGATTTTCGCACTTTGCATCGATACGATAACAGGAACAAATCGCCTTACCCGTGCGTGTCATACTCGGATGTTGAGTACACCATCAGTGTAAAAAAGGTTACTCGCAACTCGTATGTATTAAGCTTGTGAGTGTACCAGATGTATATGCAACCAAGAGTTCATCACCCCCGGGGATATGGACTTTTGATGCAACTTGGGAATATACGAGGCGGGCAGGATGAGACGATCAAGAGTACATTCCTACTGACTATGGTCTCTTGATACTATGTGTAATGACTGCGTACAAAAGTGTGGAATGCACTGTACGGAGCGGTGCTCCAAATGCAGAATTTGTCAAAGCCGCGCTCAGCCTTTCGACCATATCATGGACCATAAAATGACATACAGGTGCATACTGAAACTCCCTCGATAAGTACCCATTTACGTTTGGAGAATCCTTCAAATAAAGTCTGTACGAATGAATGAATTCTCCTTTCGGCATCTGAGCAAACTTGCACGCCGCCGGTCTGTCGTTCTTCCTGCCAATCCTGCCATTCTGTACTGCATCTATTCATTCGTCACACTGATTACTGCGAAGGATCACAATCGCCTAGTAAGCGTGTACAATAGAGCTATCCGAGCGGCTTGTGGGGCTTCGACCCGGGGCAGTATTTCTGGTCTTCTGAAAAACCTGTATGGTAAGCCCCTGAACTACTATTTTCTGGTGTCAACTGGGAAGTTCATTTTCAGAAAATTCATATTCTTTGCCCTTTGCCTGGATTTGCATCGTTATTCCCAGCCCCGCAATCTACCCGGAGCGTGGGTAGTCGCGACATACATTATATTCCTTTTTTAATGCAGAACAACACTCGGTCAAAAATCCTTTGTGCTTCGTGCTGCTCTGTTTTTTATGCTCTACTGCTCTACTTGAAATCCTCTTTGTTTACCTCTCAGTTTGATCGAGGTTTTAAGCCCTTATAGTCGGGGATCCGAAATCTGTAGGATGCTTTTTATTTTCGGAATATGCCACTTCAGAGGGAGGACTTGAAACTTCGCACAGAGGTAGGTAAGGGTCTCTAGAGGACGATTTGAGAACTTGGCCGTACCGAAGCTGTGCACCAATGCCGGTGCAAGGAGGTTTGTTCGCTCGTCGAACACTATTTCGTTGCCGTGATTTCACAGTTTTTGCGCCGTTCAGCGCTTGAAAATGGGGAAAATCAGCGGGTTTCGCTGACGTAACCAGACATTTTCATGCGAATGACTCGATTTTGCTAGATTTTCAAGAGAAACACAAAGAAACACGAAGCGAAACGCAAAGTCACTCCGTCGATGAAGCATTTTTCATTCTGTTTGTACAATTGTGTCGTTCTGAGTTCTGAAGTAACATACTAGTACAGTAGCTGGTTCGTCGGAGGAGGAAATTACTGGTGTTCCTGAGATTGTCGTGCGTAACGGCTAAATGACTTGCCACTTGACCCTGATGTCGACAGGCAGGTCTCCTAGGAACTGTCCGTCTCCATCGAGGTGATTCTGGATTGTTTTTACCAATAGTGTTTGTAGATTGATCCTCACTACAAACAAGAGTACTCTTGCTACAAACAATTTCATGCTAGTCAATGAGCGGACTGACAACGTGTGTTAAAGGTGGTAAGGTACACACCATGGCAGCTGCCTTGAACGGAATCTTTGATTATACCAGTGAACGTAGAAATGCATGACTTATCTTGAATAACGTCTCTTAGAATCATTGTTTTGTTGAAGTTTCGGATGCTGCACAATGAGTACGTGGAAGCATTCACATTGTAGAAGATCATGGGATGATCATTTCCCTACTTCATTCAGTCCTTTGTGTGGTAGATTGAGTAGTAGTAGACGTAGTATATTTTAGGAATTTCTGCAAACGCAATCTGTAAATGTGGCGTTAACATGTACAAGTAGAATAAAATCATTTTAAAACTACAGCTACGGTGCATCATATTTATGTGAACGAAGGCTGAATGCAGATATGTAAACAGTGTCATGGACGCGATATGCATCGGCACCACCGCATACATCCAGGCAAGACGATGTAGCGCAATATATCTGTGTTGAACGGTTTTTGATCCCTTCATCATGGAGAACAGTATCCATTCTTCATCCGGTTTGCGATCCACTGCTCTGTGCTGCCAACGACGTCCACTTGTTGCTCACATGTGTAGTGCTGCTGAGCGGGTTGTCACATTCGGACATGCATCGGCGAGTACCGTAAAAGCCCGTAACAAGGCCCTGAGCGGAAGCGTTAGTGACGGTCCAGATCATGGGCGCTAATGATTGAGTTGTCACATTCGGACATGCACCAGCAAGTATACTACAGGGTTGGGGTGACCCGTTGCACTAGAAGCATCCAGTGCTGTAACCTTTGCGACGTTTGCAGCTATGCCGAGCAGTTATCTCCTGGGTTCCGACTGCTGCTCCGTGGAGTTGATAGTAGGGCACTAGACAGCGGCTTGGTAAATTGCCATTCTGGAATGCAACCTCAGAGCAGCCGATGATGGTGGCGTTCTTGCACAGCATGTTGTTGGTACCACAATCACAGCAAGTTCACTAGTGATGATTAACTTCTGGCCGCGAGTTGCATGTTTCTGAGATTCGTAGATAATGACGCGCGCGTGCATGAGTGTGTGTGTTTATATGTATGTGTGCGTATGAGCATCTGCATGTGCGCATCCACGTGTGTGTGTGTGTGTGTGTGTGTGTGTGCGCGCGCGTGTGTGTGTCGTGCACATGTACACGTGTATGCGTGTGTGTGAGCATTTGCATGTGCGCATCCACCTGTGTGTGCGCGTGCACGAGCGTGTGTCGTGCACATGTACATGTGTATGCGTGTGTGTGTGTGTGTGAGCATTTGCATGTGCGCATCCACCTGTGTGTATGTGCGTACAAGCGTGCGCGCGTGTGTGTGCGTGCACATGTACACGTGTGTGTGTGTGTGTGTGAGCATTGGCATGTGCGCATCCACCTGTGTGTATGTGTGCGCGTGTGTGATGAATGCGCGCATGTTCACACACATGTATGTGTGTGTGTGTGTGCGAACAGAGAGTCACATGTGTGTGTGTGTGTGTGTGTGTGTGTGTGTGTGTGTGTGTGTGTGTGTGTGTGTGTGTGTGTGTGTGTGTGTGTGTGTGCGTGTGCGTGTGCGTGTGTGTGTGTGTGTGTGTGCACTCATGCACACTCGTACACATGTGAGTACACGCTTGCAAGCGTGTGTGGGCGTACGCGCGTGTACACAAGCTCGCACACATGCACGTGCGCGCATGTATGTTCTATCTTGTTATGTTGCCTATCCCATGCTCTCCTTTGGTGCTGCCACGTAGACGTCTGTCGTAGTTCCTGTCAGAAGTGCATGCGGAACTGGCAGTGATTGTCATTCTACCTTTGTTTCAAACAACCTCTCGTTTTCGAGTTACATGATCTCTCATAGGATCCACAAAGTAGTTTGTGCATAAGCAGCTAGGCTCACCTGAACCAGTGAAGAACGAGTAGAACAAACAAGCTGGCAAACTGCAACGGAGTTGACACCACCAGCAGATAAACAGGTCAGGCAGAGTACCGACATGGGTGATGATGATCTTGCACGTCCGGTGACTGGTCACTGGTGCATACGGCTGTGGCACTGGAAGTCAAGATCACATTTCCCAAGCATCTCCTCAACATTATAAAAGGACTCAGGGACGCGGAGGCCGACTTGTCAGCAAGCAACATCTCGCCTACTCTGCCGGAATCTTCGCTCGACTCGACCTCAGTCAGACCTGGAAATAAACTTTTGAAACTTTGCTTGCACGCGTCGCAGAATTGCCGGAGTAGGCGCGAGTATTATTGTGCACTATTGCTGGTACACACTCTATGTTGCGCTTTTGTCCAAAAGCGCCATGCTTCGTGACTAGTGGACCTGACGATGGCAATACTATTCTCACTTTCAAAGCCCAAATCGTAATGAAATAATTGTATGTCACGCTTTGAGAAAGTAAGTTTGCAGCGTCATCTTCTGCACAGGCGCATAATCACTGATTTGGAATTTTGAGCGTGCGCACTTACTTCTCAAACCGAGAAGTCAGCTGAGAACGAAAAACATTTGCGTCTAAATGCTTGACAATTGTGAATTTGCTCGTCGAACAACATGCGTCCTCGCGATGTCCGTGCACAGCTAGCTTTGGGATGGCCAAGAACTCGAAAGCCCTTCTCTGATAGACCCATGACCCATTGCTGAAGAGATCTTGTACTCCATCTCGCCCGACCTGGAGCGCCACTTTTTTGAAGGTCGGCTCCCTGACTATTATTGGACGATCCAGTTTGTTTTGAAAGATATCTTGCAATCTTGTTTGACAACATTGGCAACGTTTAGCCTCTCACCAGCTATTTATTGCCCAGGTTCAGCATACGTTTTTCTTCTTTTTTCTTTATGTTCACCACTCATCCCCCCCCCCCCATTTTTCCTTTTTTTCTAAACATTTATGTATAGACATGCATCGAACTAGCTTTCGCACAACGCTCATCAGGAAGCATCGTTGTACTAATTAACAAAATTGCAACACAGATTACTATAAAGGATCAATAGTGATATTATAACACCTGAACAGTGCAAAAAAAGTATCACAAGGTATTCTTGAACGATACCATGTGAGTGAACGGTAACAATCGAACACTCCAAGGAGACATGGTGTCATCTCGCAAAGATGATGAGATGACGGGACATTGGAGGAGACAACACCCAACGGAGCCAAGAATCGCACTTCGTGAATCATGCAACATCTGTCAGCTCGTACCAATTTTCGTGAGTTGTACAGTGATAATGTTTTCTCAATATTGTCACGTGGTAGATGTGCGTTGCATATGGCTGTGTTAGAAGCTTTGTATATCCGTAAGTTAGATCCTGAACTTTGCGTACAGAAAGAAAATGTGTTGTCGCTACAATTGTTTGGTGTTACTCCTCGTCGAGGTGTTAACAATGTGACTTGATTTGCTCACCATGTTGTTGTCACTATTATTATTTTCCTTCCAGTTTGGTGTCGTTCTGAACTTGATAATTTTCTACCTTGTCACGAATGTTAATATCTCATTATCTTTACGCCACATAAGTTTTAGTCTTTCCAACTTGAGCCATTCCCTGTATAATCCTTGATGAGAAGGGACCGAAAACGTTCGGATACTTTTTTGACAAGTGCCTTTTTGTGACTGGATGTGTGTTTGTGTGGATTCTTGCGACCCAAAACTTACCTTCGTGTTTTTTTTAAATAATAATAATAATCGGTAATTGCGGTACTTCTAAATTCAAGTCAGTGACCGACAAAAGAAATACTAGTACCCGGCGACTTGAGTCGGAGAACCTAACGGTATGAATTTTAGACGATTGAGGAGTTGCCGAGCTTTTATTGACGCGGAGATACATGTAACTGAATCTGAACAGCATTCAGCACGACGTGGACTTCGCAACAAGCATCCTGATTGGTGACGTACAGGTACAGTCATGTACTTCAATGGTTAAGAGGATAATAACTTAAGTATGGTATTAGGTGGCAAGGCCGGGTCTCTGCCAACCGATGACGATTGATGATTTCAGCGCAGTGCGTCCTGCACCTAGTATAAGACTTAGTATGGATACGCTGGAAGCTTCGCAGGATTTTACGAACTGGCAGTTATTGAGAGGCATTATTTTTTGCTCGGCCCGCAGTACGATGAAGACCAGTGCAGTTAACTGTTTCATTTGAAGCTATTCTACTCCTAGTACCGCAGTTTGTTGGTGTACAGTCACTACACAGCTGTGTTCTCTGATTTTGTTTCATCTTAGCCTGTCACCTTGGACTTCGTTTGCAGATGTGGAAAGAGCTGCTCGTGACTTGAAACACTGTTCGTCCGCTCGGGTCTGCTTTCATCTTCGAATTGGCGTATTGAATTGTATTTTATTGTTTTGTATTTTGCTTCATTGTGGGCGCCGGCAAGGCTGTATGCCTTCTCGTCGGAACGTGAAACCTCTGGTTGCTGCCAGAACACGACAAATGTGTGAGCCGTTGACATTTCTACAGAAATTCGCAGTTGAGGAACGGAGGTCATTGGCAAGTCTGAGATTAACGCGCTATACACTCTGGACTACCAGTACTGTTAGGTAAGGAATTCATTCAGCTAGGTAGTGTAGGTACGTCTCCCTATGCGGCTTATGTGTTTTGTAAAGAAGGCCGATGAGGGAAGCATGGATGCAGTGAATGGGATTTCGGTCTTTGACGACTTTGGTGGGTCACATTCCCTCACCTTTCCCCGCTTTAGAAGCTGCATCTACGCCTCGATCCTTGAAGGGTGATGGCGTTCCTAAGGAGGCTGAAAACTCGGCCTCTAACCGAGTCTGACGTGAACCGTGGAATTAATTGTAGGTGCCCCACGTAACCAGCCGCCGAAAGTGATCACATCATTGTTTTAGCATTACTATACGTGTTGCCTATAGGGCTTGAAAGTGCTACGTCACAGCATAGCAACAATTTCAAAAATTCAAAAATTGGATCCACTTGGATCCAGTTTTTGTATGGATCCAAGCACATTTCAAGCCGTCTTACTCACAGCAAGGTGATGTAACCAGTGAAACTGACTGATTTGGCTAGTGGGGGCGGGGTTACAACTGGTGGCGAAGTAAAAGTCACCCCTGCATACGACATGAGTGGGTTGCTATGCACCCACATACTGAGGCAATAGCAAAGTCACACCTTAGTGGATCCAAAATAGAAATCTGATGTCAACTTACTACTCCCTGGCCGTTTTTGACGTCATCACTTTCAAGCCCTATTGAACCTGGACTTCTTACGTCAGTACTACAGTACTACTCAATGAAATCCAGTCGCGTCACTCAAGTACGCGCCGGGCGTTGCGCAGCCCTAGACCTGCAAATACTGGGCAAGGCGCAAACTGGTGTGACGCGACTGGATTTCATTGAGCAGTGCCGAAGTTTCCTCATCTCGCACGATTCCGAGCCAAGGCCGGGAACCTACTGTCAAATAATTGATGCCTTTCAATACCATACTTTTTGTTTTAGTCGCTGTACTTTTCTCTGTGCACCTTTGAGGGAACGTTGGCCAGCATTACGGAAGAGCACGTCACCGTTCACAACTTCACAGAGAGATTTAGTGCTGATACTTGTTGACGCTTCTGTCTGAGGTTGTCATTGGACGTTGTGGAAGCGGTGTGTTCGGTGAGTGTATGCGTAATGTGAGCACGATGGGTCGATAGCTGTCTAGGAGTTGAGTCAGTTCGACAAACAGCAGCTGCTTATGTTTTGTGGGCGAGCTGGTTGCATGTAAGGTCGTAGAACGTAGGAAAACCCCTAGATTGGTTTGACAATAGCAATGATGAAATTTATGATTATGCGAGCTCATGCCACAAACCAAGCAACAACCGCTTGGTTCCAGAACGTTTTCTGGTCGCTTTCGACAAAGGTATCTCGTGACTGAAAGAATAGGAGAAAACAGTAGGATAATCATGAGCACTTCAGTTGAAAGTTACGAGAGTGCAAAAATAGCAATTGCCAGAAATTGAAGTGTACAGTAATGTGTGTGTGTGTGTGTGTATGTGTGTGTGTGTATGTGTGTGTGTGTGTGTGTGTGTGTGTGTGTGTGTGTGTGTGTGTGTGTGTGTGTGTGTGTGTGTGTGTGTGTGTGTGTGTGTGTGTGTGTGTGTGTGTGTGTGTGTGTGTGTGGCGTGGCGAGCCCTCGGATCAATCCCCAGCCTGTAACAATGCAGTGGCGTTCGGCAAAACAAGTGGATTCCTGGATGAGGAAGGATACAGGTCACACTCGCAACAATTTATTCCTGCGCGGTGATAGCTGGAATTGTGAATTTGTCGTGTTGTTTGGACCTGAGTGGCCAGTCGTCGTGCGGCGATGGTGTAGTGATGTTAGCTTGCTGCGCATACTCCTCGTCGTTTCGTGAAAGTACGTCTTGTGGAGCCCTTGTGGGACGTTCGGTGCCCACCCTCCAGCTCAAGATTGTGCTTTCCTGGTGCATGAAGGCCGAAGCAGTACGCGTACAGACGTTATTGTTGAACAGAACATCATGTTCACATTAATTGTGTTCCTTTTTCAGTTGTTGCATGTTATATAGTGGACCCACAGCAGACTGTTCATCTGGTTTGTGATATTTCCTTCCTCTGTTTGTGAGTCCCTTTCCATCAATATGGCAGCTTGTTTTGATTTCCTTTTTTTTCAATTCATTTTGCTGTACTTCCTGTTTTGTTTGCGCCACTGCCTCTCACCTTGCGCTCAGTTCTCTGAGTGGAGGGCGGCGTGACCCCAAGGGGTAGCTGATTGATAGTAGTAGTAGTAGTGTGTGTGTGTGTGTGTGTGTGTGTGTGTGTGTGTGTGTGTGTGTGTGTGTGTGTGTGTGTGTGTGTGTGTGTGTGTGTGTGTGTGTGTGTGTGTGTGTGTGTGTGTGTGTGTGTGTGTGTGTGTGTGTGTGTGTGTGTGTGTGTGTGTGTGTGTGTGTGAACATGCATTGGTACGTTGGATGAGTGTGAATAACAAAAAGAGTGTTCCTGCAGTAGCATTCTATTTTTGGTTTCCACAGATCGGAGGTACGACAACATGGCAGTCCTACATCTCAGAACGAGATCAACTCCTACAGCGCGAGGCTCGTTGGGTACGGCTCTTGGAAGATTACGACTTCTCGCAACACCGTAGACTCGGTAAAGACAATGTTCGTGATGTTTTTTCTCAGCCCTCTGATATAAAGCAAACTGTTTTCTTCTGTGACCAGTTGAAGGTAAGCAGCAGCATCCGGTCGTGGAACATCTTTAAATTGTCTACACTACCACGGTCCACCTCTTTCTATTGCGGGAAGTGTGTGTGTGTGTCCATGTGTTTATGTGTGTGTATGTGTTTGTTTGTGGTCGGCCCCAGAGCGCAATGTCGGTGGTGTGGTACATAGAAAAGTTTGTTACATCACAGGGTGTAAGGCCAACCTGCAAATGGAGTCAGTGAGGCCAAAACTGAACACTTTATGGCAGTGAATATTAAGTTAACCAAAGGCATGTGGAGCGACTTGACAGGATTCAGATCGGGAACCCATTATTGAGAAAATGCGCCGTTCGCCATATGATCATCTTGGGTACACCATATCGATATGCGAACCAGCCACACTATGGCAGGAGAATGAACTCTAGAAAGCTATAACTAAGAGTACATAAACCAGAGTGTGCAACTCGGGATGGTTCCTGTGGGAGCGTAATTCGTGCACTACGTCATTTCTGACGGCATGGTAAGCCACAGGTACGGTGAAAAGTTGCGTAACCAGTCGCGGTGGTGCAGGTCACTGAGTTTGTCCTGATTTCGGTTTTTTGAGACGGATAGCCTGGTGACTTTACTTGTCGGTGGATGTACGCAGCGTACACAGTCACACAAAACACCGAAATCCTGAAACAGGACGTCTAAAATCAAGCAAACTTGGCTGATTTCCGGGCTATGAAACATGAAAATTTGAGCTGTACGCAAGTCGCGGCTTGGCTGACCTCATCAGGGTGACGTAGTGCACGAACTGCGCTGTTTCAGATCTGATATGTACAGTTACAGTTGCACACTCTGGTTTATGTACTCTTGCTATAACGGATACCTCTAGTAGTGTAGCAAGAAGGAGTCACGGGTGTGTGTTATCCCCAGTAGCCTGATTGGTAGGGCCCAACCCGGAAAAGCAGCGCTACTGGGTTCGAATCCCGCCCAATGGATCGTACCCCCCACCCACCTTGCGACCCCCCCCTCCTCACTCCCCTCTCGCCCGCAATGGTTCGAACCCACCCGTACTTGAACTCAATTGTCATTAGTGCTAAATTTGTTCCGTGTCTACACAATCACGTCATGTGCCGGTACAATGCATACGGTTGCATGCCGGCATTATCCCCTGTACCCTGTCTACATGTACCTTTCGGCCAAAGTAGCCCACTTGACCTTTCGTCTTCCAGGCTCTTTCTCGATTGGTAGTACACGTACTGGATACAGCAGTCTGCATATAAAAGCCGCCGCTCTCTCTCTCTCTTTCTCTTTCTGTCATGTTGTCCTATCTGTGAGCCAGGTGAGTGTCGCCATGTAAACACAATGGCGACATGTGTTCATGAAATTGTGTCGAGAAGCTGATGCAGGTCTTTTGTAACTTCTCCCTGGAATAATCATCTCTGTTTGTTTTGATGTCCCTGAGTCTCTCTGCTCCTGGTTGTCTCGCATTCTTGCACTGGAGATATTTCAATACAATACAGCTGTTCCTTGCCTTGTTCGTGTTCTGTCTCCTTACTCACTCGACTACCCACTACATTAGTTATGGTGAGTTGTGCTGGGACTGTGTACACTGCAATTGTTCTTTCGGCTCATGGAAGATCTACATGTCAAGCGTATCGCTCCAAGAGTTTGCGAAGTAAGCCAGATAGACCCCACAAGGCAACGGACAAGTTAGCAAAGAACAAGAAGATAAAGAACCCCACTAAATCCATACCAGGTAAGCCAATCAGATATCTGCTCAAACCCATTCTCATGAACACCAATGCCTTTATCATCTCTGGATTCCTTGTTCATAATACTAGTGCAGTAAACCCGGTGTAAGCGAACTCTGGGTTTAGCAACCACCTGCTCTTAACGACCACTTTTCCATGCACGGACAGTTCTCCACAGACACACTGTGGGACCTAGTTCTGAAGACCACCTGGCTTTAACGCCCGCTTTTGCTTGCACCGTGGGGTGGTCGCTAAAACCAGGTTTTACTGTATTGCACCCCACCCCTAGATTTTCCTGTTCCACTCACAATCTTTTCATATTTGAGCTTCAACGTTTGCAGCTCGTTCAACAAAAATGGACGAGATTGCACAGATCGCCATAGACAAGTGACTCCGTCTCATCGCCATCTGTGAAAATTGGGCAAATCCCCTCGAGCCAGATTCCCTATACCAACTCCCCGGCTACTCCCTATATAGAGAGCGGTACGATCGGCAACAGGCGATGCCTTGCTGTATCTGCCGACTTGGCATGTCAAAGGCTTTTGACAAAGTCAGTCACCCAGCAAACGGGCCGTGTATTTTTTGTACCGTATTTTATGATTTTACTTGGGCATTCCCAACAGACTCTAAGGTGTTCTTACAGGGTGCCCAAGATGAATGAATGCGTTACATTTCTGTCGAAATGAATAGGGGATATGATTTGTGCGAAGGGATTTGGGAAGTGCATTAAAGCGGTCAGCATCAACGAATGAAATAGATGTGTATCCAGCTTGAGTTTGCACAATGGGTAAAGAAAGGGAATAATTGACTTGGCCCCGGGTGACTCTACCTGTGTGAGCGCAGTCACGGCGAAGGGAGAAAATGTCAGAGGAGAGTTTGAACAGCAGATATTGTGGATGCAACGGAACACGAAGAATATGGGATTTTTGTATGATAACTTGTATCTAAGCTAATTGTGTGGTGCCGCTCAAGCAAATATGATGCGGTCTTTAGAACCAGGTAACACAACGTCCGTGTGGAACGCCCGTCCTTGGAAAAGGGTCGTTATGAGCAGGTGGTCGCTAAAAACAGAGGTCGCTTACACCAGGTTATACTGGACATGTCTCCAATGCGTTCAATGCAGCACACAGGTACGCAGGCCTTCACAGCAACATCTGAGGGTGTATGTTTTTGCAGTATTCTGCCATTTATCAGAACCGTATGCTTCTCTGAAATCCGGCAGCCTATTCCAGCATTTGCTCGTGGCTTCAGGAGTACCACCAGTTCGTTGTGTCTTGGCCATGTTTTGTGTTTTCGGCCATATTTCCAATTACTATTTGTTGCCAACTCGTCACAACCAACTCGTCACAACCACGCGCTCTCAGCAGAACAATACAGACAACAGCAAGGACATTTCCGTTGAGAGATAATTTTTCCACGCCTCTAGACAGCTGTTTCGCTGCCTGCCAGAGCTCACCAGTAGAGGATGATAAATTGATAATGATGATAATGAAGGGTAAAGGAATGATCATTCTTATACAGCAGAAATGGCGCAAGTGCGCGTTTTCCACATAGATACCATTTAGCAGCGTGCACATGCCATTGTTCTATGTGGAAAACGCGCACTTGCGCCATTTCTGCTGTATAAGAATGATCATTCCTTTACCCTTCATTATCATCATTATCAATTTATCATCCTCTACTGGTGAGCTCTGGCAGGCAGCGAAACAGCTGTCTAGAGGCGTGGAAAAATTACGACTGACTGAGAACAGCGAGAAGAACTACTGTACGCCGGCATTGGTGGAGGACCACACCACACAGGCGACGCAAGTCTTACGCGGAAATGACCCTACAACTGATTGCAAAAACAAAACAAAAAATAAGCGCGCTTTGCGCGCTCTGCAGTGCACTTGTGCCTGGCACGATCCTTGGGGCGCGAAAAAGACCTCTTGCACACAGAGCAGTTGACAGCAGCAGCCGCACCCCCAAAGACGCTATGCGAAGAAGATGCACACACATACACACACACACACACACACACACACACACACACACACACACCATGTACCACGTACCATGTATACGCCCGTCGCAAGAGAATCACGCAAATCTGCAAATACACTGGATGTGCATGCCGTCACCTTTATGGAAAGAAATAAGACTTGTCAGGAGTAATACTACTTGCTTTCGTGGAGTGTGACTGGTGAACTGTTCGTGCTGTGGTCTACAAGCGCTGTGGGGTCTCGTTGGGTCAAATGAAAAACCTATTACTACTATTTGACGGAACAAGATGGCAACAAATAATTATTACGTTATGCCGTTGAGGCACAGAGGACAAAACTCCGCATTCCGCGATGCCTTGGAACCAGGGAGTAGTGCAAGCGCAACGAAATTGTACCTCATTTTTGACGTAATGTCGGAATTCCATCCCCATGTATAATACAGAGTTGCACACTCTTGGGCCAACTTGGGGTTATGGACTCTTGGTAGCAGCGAGATTTGATCACAACTTGCGTATACATGTAGGTGACGCCTGCTTCCAGCTTTGACAGGCATGCACAACCGTAAAAAGCTTTTCACAATGTTGCATTTGACGGCGTGGTATCTTGGTGAAGATATCCTGACTGCTGAGACTGGTATAGGCTCAGACTCAGAGTCTTACTCGGCTGATACTATTTAAGTCTTCATCGTGAAAACTGAAGGTTGATCTGCACAATAATTGTAGTTCCGAAGTCAGGAAAAGACCCTGAGATGTACCTCATGTACATGTACATGTTTTTTTGTTGCAAAACCCAATTCGGTGGAGAGGATCCGAACACAACTCTCAATTCGGTGGAGAGGATCCGAACACAACTCTCCCAAAACAACAAGTAACTCCAAAGCACAAAAAAAGCCAACAACTAAATCAAGAGCATGTGCAGTGAACTCAGAAGATATGATTGATATAGGCGGCAAGCTTGGACCATGCCGCGCGCATGGATGATCCGGGGAAACTTATTGCGTGAGTTGGGTGATGGGGTACAAAATGGACGCAAAAAAGAATACATTTTAGTCCTAGGCTAATGCAACCACATGTTCTTCTGAGGGAGGCAAGAAGAGGAATCACGTACGACTGCGAGTAGTGAAAAGTAGCGCATTATTAAGATGACGGCTTTGAGCAGCAAAGCCAAGTTAGCCCACGCATGCACGTGTTTTGTCACGGGTTCGTCACGCGGCATATGAATAAAAAATATTTTTTCCGAAAATGGTGGATGAAAAATAAATCTTGCGTGGCCGCTTTGCCCTGCCTCGTGTCAGCAAAGCAACTTCCTTGTCAACAATTTCTGTCATCCAGTTAGTCAAAGTGACTCAAGGTAGTGTTTACTCCCCTCCCTCCCTCCCTTTAGACATGACACGTTGGTATCTTGTGCCACGTGACGAGGCCCCAAGGAGGGTCAAATGCATATGCCTCTCGGTGTTGTGCTGTACTGTCTCAGTGTTGTGACACCTGTATGTTGTTGTGTGGTTGACCCGCCGGTTTGAGGCATGGGTGGTCAACTGTGTATGTTGTGTCGGTGTGTTCCCGTTTGAAGTGGCCGGGCCACCATGTGGTTGACCCGCCGGTTTGAGGCATGGGTGGTCAACTTTGTATGTTGTATCGGTGTGTTCCCGTTTGAAGTTGCCGGGCTACCATGTGGTTGACCCGCCGGTTTGAGGCATGGGTTGTCAACTGTGTCTGTTGTATCGGTGTGTTCCCGTTTGAAGTTGCCGGGCCATCATGTGGTTGACCCGCCGGTTTGAGGCATGGGTGGTCAACCGTGCATGTGAATCATTGAAGTTGCAATACGTACATTGCTGTGACTTGCCCGATTGCTGTTGCCGGGCACCTACGCATTTATTTGCCTACTTGTGAAGAGATATCTCTTCTGGTTTATTGCATAATTCTTGGCTCAATGTTATCCACGGTGTCCCTCGATGCAAAGTCTCGCAAATGTTTATCAGACAAAATTGAAAGAAAAAAACTATGGCAAACCCCACTTCCTTGTATTCTATCTGCTTGGTGTACATGTGTCCACGTTTTGTACGTTTGGCACGCACATGCGTGTGTGTGTGTGCGTGAGAGCGTGTCTGGATAAATGTGCATATTGATGTTTTAAGTTTTATTGTGTGTATGCGTGCATGCATGTGGGTTAACTCATGTTATTAAGTTCCACTCAGATGGTGACACAATTAAATTATGGTGAAAAGGAGAAGGACAAAATTTTACGAGTTACGCTGACTGTATAAGACCTGGTCACGTTTGTGGACAGTTAGCCATGACTGGTAACATTGTCATCATGTCATTTAGTGCTCAACATACCGGTACGTAGAGGCGGACCCTAAGTGGTGCATCGCAGCTGGATAGCTGATCCCCCCACGACCACCTGTGTTCATTTTGCAGCACGTAACAGTCGTGGACGCTTATGAACTTGAACCACCTCTTACGACGTCACCATTGACGTCACGGTGATTGGAAGCTGCGCCCTTTTCAGAGTTCAAACACCAGACGAATTTAATGACTATGTCTCTGTTTCGTTGTCGAATGTCATTGATCTCTCAACGAGCATGCTGTACGGTCATCAAGTCTTGCTGGAGCAGCTTAGTTAGACTTCAAATAACATGAAACTTGGCCGAGTAGCAGCTAGCTCTTCCTCCTGCCGCCAGGAGTCTTACGAGTCTATAATTTTCCTTTGCAGATTCATGGAACATGTTTGCCATCCTCTGCGCGCTTGTTTATTATCTATTTTTTTAGTATGAATGAATTTATCACCGTAATGCGCTGGGTATCCTGTAAGACGAGTATAGTTTATACTATGGAGGATTGGGGACCCAAGTCCCCAGCTAGGGAAGTGCGAGGGATGTGGCTAATGCTTACTTTACTACATAACAGACAGTGTGTGTGAGCATGCACTGGTAAGATGGGTCGGATTGTGAATAAGAGTACGAGTGCGAGCGTTGTGAGTCAAGTGATTATTATTATCTTTTTGTTTGCACAGATCTGAGTTACGACAACATGGCAGTCCTACATCTCAGAACGAGATCAACTCCTACAAGGCGAGGCTCCTTGGGTACGACTCTTGGAAGATTACGACTTCTCATGACACCATAGACTCGGTAAAGATAATGTTCCTGATTCTTTTTTCTCAGCGCTCTGATATAAAGCAAACTGTTTTCTCACGTGATAAGTTGAAGGTAAGCAGCAGAATTTGGCCATTAAAATTGTTTTAGTAAGTCACTACACCACCAGTGGCACCACGACCGTTGCGACGGAACCTCTTGCCGTAGTGGGAAGTTTGTATGTGTCCGTGTGCGCGCGTGTGTGTATGTTTTTGTATGTGTTTGTGTGTGTGTGTGTGTTTATGTGCTTGTGTGTGGTCGGTCCCAGAGCGCAATGTTGGTGATGCAGTACACAGAATAGTTTGTTACATCACAGGGTGTAGCCAACCTGTAAATGGAGTCAGTGAGGCTAAAATTCAACACGTTATGGCAGCGAATGTAGAGTTAACCAAAAGCATGTGGAGCGACTCGACAGGATTCAGATCGGGAGCCCATTATTAAGAAGATGCGCCGTTCACCACATGATCATCTCGGGTACACCATATCGATATGCGAACCAGCCACACAATGGCAGGAAAGTGAGCTCTAGAAAGCTATCACGGATACCGCTAGTAGTGTAGCAAGAAGGAGTCACTGGTGTGTGTTATCCCCAGTAGCCTGATTGGTAGGGCCCAGCCCGGAAAAGCAGCGCTACTGGGTTCGAATTCCGCCCGATGGATCGTATCCACCACCCACCCTGCGACCCCCCCCCCCCCCCCTCAGTCCCCTCTTGCCCGCAATGGTTCGAAACCAACACCTAACAGACCCCTCCCCCTCCACCCCCTTTCTCCCGCGAGTAGGTACAGCGTGAGGACACAGCGCGGTTCACAAAAATTGGTACTCTTCTGGTGCTAGTGTTAGTCCTTCGAAAGTGTGTTTACGTCTTACGCCTATCACTTCTCTTTCTCGGTGCGTTTTATATCCTCATGACGCTGAAACTCCAGGTTGCCTGAGGGCACAAGCCTCACCGTCCATCTGCTCCAATTATGTAAAAATGTTGTCTTTGCGTGCGAGCTGCGATCATAGGCATAGTGAACAAACACCTTGTATGATTCGTTTGTTTTTCGTACATACTAAAGCAGTAAAACATGTCATTTCAACTGGTCCCATCCAAATAACTTGCAAATACTGCTTTCACTTCTCACCTCACTAAACAGTGATGGGTTTTTCGATCACAGCTTCCCTATTTTGTCCCAAGCTTCCACTTCTCACTTTCCTTCACCTGATCGCAGAATACAGCAGAACCATCAACCTGACGACCTTGCTCTGTCCCGTACATGTATACCTTTCTTACCACGTGTAGCGGCCACTTCTACAAAATGTACTTTTCATGAAAATCAACACTCGTTTCTAATCTGCACACTCCTACCTTCCACTATAAGTAATTATATTATGGCATGGTTGGGAGGGCAATAATGGATTTTCAGTGCCCGACAAGTAAGCCCCAGAGGCCGTAGGCGCGAGGGCTCACTTGGAGGAGTTCTTTCTTCATTAAAAACACTTAGGATGTGACAAAAAATGAAGACAGAGCGTCGAGACGGAGGAGATGGATGAAGATGGTGATAGTCAGAAGTCTGCTGTGTATCTTCATTTTTGTCACACCCTAATTGTTTAGAAGTATATGAGGATTTGTGTTCCACTGTACTTTGGTGCGCACGATATGATCGACAATTACAGGTGCTTGAAGCTGTGTGTATTCGTCTGTATAAGCCAGTTCTGTGTAGGCAAAAGAAGCATGTAGTAGCACTCAAGATATAAAATCGTAAGTTGACGCATTGGGTTAATGTATATGGCTCATAACTTTTATCTCACCTCGTTGTTCCCGCTCCTTTTTTTAGACCTTCTGGTATAATTGTATCACTCCAATGATTTCGTGACTGAAGAATAATAGTATTTATTGCTGTTCTGTACACTATTATTCCTCAGTCACGAAAGTCCACTGATGAGAGTGACAAGAAAATCGATTTTGGTTAAACCTCTTTTGAGACTTCTTTGTTGTGTGGCATTACCGTGGAACTACCGGTACTTGTCAGGTAATATTAGTCATTGCTAAGCATCAGTGCTAAAGGTGTTCCGTATCTACACAATCACAACGTCAGGTGCCGGTACAATGCATACGGTTGCATGCCGGCATTATCCCCTGGACCCTACCTACATGTACCTTTGGGCCGAAGTACCCCCTTTTAATTTTCGTCTTCCACGCTCTTCCCCGATTGGTAGGACTACCGCAGTCTGCATATAAAAGCTGCTGCTTTACCGAAATCAGTTCATTTCTTTCGTGCTTTTCTACCTTAAAGTTGTAGTTTCTTACTCAAGGTGTGCACTGGAGACTTTTCCGGTCTCTCCCCCCCCCCCTCTCTCTCTCTCTCTCTCTCTCTCTCTCTGTCTCTCTCTCCCCCCCCCCTCTCTGTCTCTCTCTCTCTCTCTCTGTCTCTGTCTCTCTCTGTCTCTGTCTCTCTTTATCTCTCTCTCTCTTTCTCTCTCTCTCTCTCCCTCTCTCTCTCTCTCTATCTATCTGTCTCTCTCTCTTTTTCTCTGTCTATCTCTCTCTCTCCCTCTCTCTTTCTCTCTCTCTCTCTCTCTCTCTCTCACTCTCTCCCTCTATCTCTCTCTGTCCTGTAACGTTGCAATGTCCTGTTGTCCTATCTGTGAGCCAGGTGAGTGCCGTCATGTAAACACAATGGTCACACGTGTTGTTCATGAAATTGTGTCGAGAAGCTGACGCTGGTCTTTTGTAACTTTTGTAACTTCTCTCTTTGTTTTGATGTACCTGAGCCTCTCTGCTCCTGGTTGTCTAGCATTCTTGCACTGGAGATATTTCAATACAATACAGCTGTTCCTTGCCTTGTTCGTGTTCTGGCTCCTTAATCACTCGGCTACCCACTACATTAGTTGTCGTGAGTTGTGCTGGGACTGTGTACACAGCAATTGTGCTTTCGGCTCATGGAAGATCTACGTGTGAAGCGTATCGCTCCAAGCGTTTGCGAAGTAAGCCAGACAGACGTCACAGGGAAACGTACAAGTTAGCAAAGATCAAGAAGACCAAGAATCCCACTAAATCCTTACCAGGTAAGCCCATCAGATATCTGCTCAAACCAACCGAATGAATACCAATGCCTTTATCATCTCTGGATTCCTTGATCATAATACTAGTATTGCACCCCACCCCTAGAGTTTCCTGTTCCATTCACAATCTTTTTATATTTGAGCTTCAGCGCTTGCAGCTCGTTCAACAAAAATGGACGCGATGGCACAAATCGCCATAGACAAGAGACCCAGTCTCATCGCCATCTGTGAAACTTGGGCAAATCCCTCGATCCCCGATTCCCCATAGCAACTCCCCGACTACTCCATATATAGGCACGATCGGCAGCAGGCTGCATCTGCCTACTTGGCATTTCAAAGGCTTTTGACAAAATCAGTCACCCTAAGCTGCTGCAGTACTTGTTCGGCATTGGCGTTTCTGGAACGGCATTAAGGTGGCAGCCTGGTCGTAAATTCACTGAAAAATCGAATTTGTAAATTCATATCGAGTGCTACATCAGTTGAAAGAACATGAACAGCTGCAAAATCTCTGAAAATCTTGTCTCGATCTGGCCAGCCGTTCAAGAGTTATGGCCGAAAATGTGCCCTTGCAAGGAAAGATATTTTTGTTGCACCCTGTCATTTGTTGGCAGCACTGTATTTGAATGTGAGCAGACCGTCCAAAAAATCCAAAAATTCACGTTAAAAAAACACGTATTGGGCTGCACGGCGGCGTGCGAAGCCCGCCGCCGTGCAGCAGGACTTTTGCCAGCACCCTCGTGACGTTGCAGAGATGTGGCTTGATTATTGTAGTTGATGTTGATTTAGTGACTTTGGCAAGTTTGAGTCGTGTCAAGAAGTCAGGTAGGATTCAGTACTAGGCAGTAGTGGAACGTGAGTGGTAGTCTTTGCCGATTTTGGAGGGTATCCTGTATTCGGTTTGAAGCGCTGTGGAAATGGCTTGCTGTGGAGGTCCCAGCACTGGATGTTTTATCAAAGGTACGACCTCGTAGCACGCCCTGAACCTAAAAAAAATCAAAAATTGACTTGGGTCTGTGGGAGTCTGTGACAGACCGCCCACTCCTACCGTTGTGACAGATTCCAGGGCCACGTTGAAGGGCCCTATCCCACCACCCATGGCTGCTTCTGGACGTTTTTTAGGTTTGGATCCTGCGCACGGACAGAATTGGCTAGAAAATGTGAAAAAATTGTAAATCATGGCCAGGAATCGAGGACATCTGAGAGTTGTAATTTTTGTACTCCTCCGAGGTGTGATTTTTGGCGTGCTGGGCCAAGCACAAGGAAGCCATCTGCAAAAAAACTGTAGAAAATGGTTGTTGTTTGATCCTTTGGTGTAATCTTTGTTTCTAGTCGAAGCTAGTTGCTGTTTGGAGCAGAAACGCTGAAATTGACTATTTTCTGCATGTACTCATACATGTACTCATGTACTCAGGCATGCAGTCTCACTCGTATTTTAGCTCTTTTTCTGGAATGGATGCTGCTCTGCGCCCCTTGGTGAACATTTCCTGCGCTCGTGGAGCAGCTGAAAAGGACCACTGGTATGTCTGGTTCCTGGTTTGAAAGTGGAGAGTTGACTTTTGTGTCTTGAAAAAGGAGTAGAGAGCGATAAAGGTACGTCTGTGCCTGATTTTTGAGTGCTCCTCGTACATTTTTGATCGTGATAGAAATTCTCAGCCCAAAGTCAGACCAAAGCGATGATGGTCGTACAGTTTTCTTGTGGATTTTTTAGTTGTTTCATCTCGTATCTATGTCAGTATCGTGATGGTGAAGTGGAGAGGGTGATTTTCTTCCTCTAGGCTTCGTTCGGCCGACTTTGCTTCGTCCTCGTTGAAAAGTGATCCTGAAAAAAAGGTCGATTCGCAAAATTATGTTGATTTTCAATGTACGTGATGACATGCGATTGCTGGCTGTGGTATTTGTTTGGCTCCTGGGTGGCTCGCCAACCGTGGCACTATGCCGGAATTTTGAGTTTTTCCGGCCTGTAAAGCCTGTCAGTGAGGCGCAAGAACTTTGAAATGTCCAGAGGGCCAGCATAGTGGCAGGAGTGTGTGGTGAAAATTTCACTCAAATCCATTGAGAGACACCAAAGTTATGGTCAATTGAATGCCATATGAAATTTAGGACCAGGCTGCTACCCTTTAAAAGTGGTTTGCCAACTACAGTATCTTTGCCATCCAACCCAGCAAATGTGCATTGGAACCCAGGACGGACCCTGTATTTTTTATATTGTATTAAAGGTCTTCTTACAGGGTGCCCAAGATGAATGAATGTGTTAAGTTTCTGGCGAAATGAATTGTAGATATGATTTGTGCGAAGAGATTCGGGAAGCGCATTGAAGCGGTCAGCACCAAGGAATGAAATGTATTTGCTTCCAGCTTGAGTTTGCACAATGGTAAAGAAAGGGAATTATTGACTTGGCCGCGGGTGACTCTATCTGTGTGAGCGCAGGCACGGCGAGGGGAGAGACGAGTGAACTGCAGATATTGTGGATGCAACAGAATAGGAAGGATATGGACTTAGTAAAGTATCTCGTGTCTAAGCAAATTGTGTGGTACCTCTCAAGCAAATATGGTGTGGTCTTTAAAACCAGGTAACACAGTGTCCGTGGAGAACTGCCGGTGCGTGGAAAAACGGTCGTTTAGAGACGGTGCTCGCTAAAACCAGAGGTGGATTGTCCAAGCTCTCAAAAAATGACGCACAGTGTGTATCTCTGCAATATCTGGTCGCTTCGCGGTCGGAACGGAAGCTTTTTGCCTCACCTGTCAAATATGGTGGTCTGGCAGTGCTGTGGGAGTAGCGCATTATTATTTTTATTTTTATTTTATTTCCCGTTTGTCACTTTTCCTCAAACTAGTGAAGATTTTATGACTTGGGGCTCCCCGCGGGCTAGAGTGTACGTGAAGTGTGTGGGTACAGTGAGGGCTGCGTCTCCCCGCCTGTGTGGATTCACAGGAAGTGTGAGTTACGAAGTCTGAAGAAAATGTTGAAAGGCCTCTGCTGGGATGACGACTACACCATAGCTCAGTGGTTAGAGCATCGCTAGCTACAAGCGAGGGTCCCTGGTTCGAGTCCTGGTGGTGACGGTCAATTTATTCTTCAGACTTTTCCCGTTTGTCACTTTCCCTCAAACTAGTGAAGATATTATTTTATTATTTATTTATTTCTGCACCTCGTGGCATGTCAAGACAGCCAATTGAATCGAGGAGAGGGTGAGACCAACCACGGAAGAAGAGAAAGAAAGAAAGAAAAAGACGTACCCAAAAGGGGTAGGGATTAGCAAGTTACAAAGCAAATTACATACGACATCGCGTCGATCGACCTACCACTTGCAACCGTTTCAGCGGTGATGAGTCGAGCGATGGCGACCCAGACTGAGACTCTACTCCCACTAATCAATCCTGTAGATATTGTATGTCGATTGAATGTGTTGAAGTGTTTGCCTTCCAAAGAACACTTTTGTTGAGCACAGTAACTCCTTGAAAGTCATGTCAAAAGTTGCGAAGTTTTTGTTTCAGGCGGAAGTATATCATTCGTTTTTCTGTAATTGTGTTGATGCGATGTGTTATTTTGCCCGTGCAATAGGCTCAAGCTGTTTGGAAAACCCTTGTTCACTTCCCCATGCCCGACTAAGCTTGCTGCAAGTGACAATGAGTATTATCCACCTGGTACCGGAGATCCTGTAATTCATCGAAGTGATCGATGAGTCTCTGCTGGGAGGATATTGCATGTGTGAACATGATTCGTCCGAAGCTATCCCCGCCAACTACAGTTCTGGCAACTGAAATCCGACCCCCGAACGGTGCGCGCACATCGCAAACACCCGTGTTCATACTGGCCAACCCTCCCGGTTTTCCCGGGAAAATCCCGGGAAATCAACACTACTCCCGGGGTCCCGGGGATTTCAAGCAAACTCCCGGAAAGTCACAGTTTCGTTTGATACAGGATTTTCCTGAAAACTCCATGGATTCGCCTCGAATGTCCCGGTTTTTTCCAAAATATGTACGGTGCGCACTCGCACATCGAACTGTGCACGGCACTTTCAAGACCTGACGACAACTGGCACAAGATCTGCACTGACAGGCGCTATGCAGGCGCCGACTGATCGAACTGCGATGCAGGGTCGAACTGTGCCGTACGCAGATCTGCAGAGTTGAACTTTTTTTTGGCGGGAAAAGCCCTTTTTCACTTGTTTTTGTGCCATCCAGGAGAAAAATCCAGGGATTCTGCATGTCTTGTCAAGGGATTGAGATTCTGGTGGTTGGTCAGTATGCGTGTTAACACGGATTGTAAAACTACGAAATAGAGACCGCTAGAATGCGAACGCATCGCTCAGGGGTCGGATTTCAATTGCCAGAACTGTAGAATACAATGACTATGTACTTGTACGGGTTGTTCGCGGGATCCGCGTCGGCATCGCTTGAATGTTGAGAAACACACAAACCAGCCTTCGCATCCGCAGGCCACCACTGTGCCTGTTCACCTTAGTGGCGAATGCAAACCTCACAAGTGAGTCAGGGGAGAGGAGGTTAGTCTCTCAACCAATCCGGCGTGTAACGGCCCATAACCCTGTAAACTGCATCCTTGTTATTCTCACTCCGAGGTTGTTTCGCACCTCAGTAAAAGTCTTCCAGGGACATGGATCCATGGATCTGGTGAGAAATGATGCGCAAAACTCTGGTGAAATCTAGTAGAGGTCTAGAGGATAACATACTGTGAAGCGTGAAATTTTCGCGGCGTTTTTAGTGCGCGTTTTCAGAATCCGGACAGGTTTGTGAGGTTTTAATTTTGCGATTGCAGAATGACATTCTTGCTAAACCTGTGGCATTCTTGCTAAACCTTTCATGGATATCCTTTTCGCGTTGTCTAAATTTCGCGATTTCCACGCGGTCGCGAATTTCGCAGAAATTAGACCATCGCAATAATTTCACGGTTCACAGTAGCACTAGTGCACTGTACTGAACAGAGGTACTAGTAGTAGGTCTACGCCCTATGATGCTATGGCGGCTACATACATGTACATGTAGTCCAGTGCCTGTGGCTGTGCCTGTGCTCCCTGGTGGTTGACTGAGCGCAGAACGCACGACGCAGCATTCAGTAACGAATGGCGGATTGAGGCAGTGTCGACAATTGGGATTATGGTCGCTAAGCTTCGTTATTGCGAAGTCGAGCTCGCCTACAATTGAGATGAAGGTTTTTTTTCGCTGCAGTGAGATGTCGAGATAGCGATCACACCAGGATTGGTTCACTCCCGGGCGACTCGAGACGGTGCTATTCACCGTAATGCAACGACAAAGAATACCCGCATTTGCACGTTCACAGAATGGCATTGTTGATATTGTTATACATTATGTTTTCTTCAAACGTTGAACGAAGACGAGATAGACAAGTGCATGGGAGTGCTGGATTGCGTACAGCCTACGCTCTATTAGTATTGTGCGGTGCTATAGTTACTGCGTACACATATCGCGAAATTTCAGCGATCAGCGATGAACGGAAATCAGCGAAAAGCGGAAAAAGATCGGAACTATCATGCAGCGTTCTTATGTACAGGAGTGACCTCTGTTACAATAATTATAGCTTGCATTCGCCTTTAAAAAGCGGTCAGCGATGAACGTGAATCAGAAAAACCAGAAAAGAGCGGAACTGCCGCAAGGGGTTCGTATGTACATGGGTGACCATCGTATTGCATTCGCCTTTAGAGAAACCTTTTAAAAATACTCTATCAGAATGACAAGCAATGGCGTAGACACATGAAGTACACTGGCTCATGCGCCAGGGTTCTGAAAACTATTGGTGCAGGCAATTGCAATCGTATACCCTAATATGTGGAGCTTCAGATACCTAACAAGCAACGCCTAAAATCGCTAAGATCGCTTGCCTGTCGACAAGGGGACGCATTCAACGGGGATGGTACAATGATGGCGGCTATGTACAAAAGCAGCGCCTGTGACGGCAAATATAGATTTGAGCCTATGGCTCATAGAATGTGCTAAAGTAGTTATAATTGATATTGGAAGATAAAACAAAATACTGCCAGTTCTGATATCTCTTTATTAGATAAAATTATGGCCGGAAGGAGGATGGACATTCCGAATAATCTTTGCAAAGAAGCGGGATATATGAAATAGTGAGTAAAGGGCCTTGGACATAGTAGGCTCACCTGGGGGTTTTTTAGTATTGAAAGGAAGGGGGACGAGACCGGGGTTGGAGTTAGGGAGATAATTGAAATGTCAAACACGACGTTCAGGTGGGAAAACAGATTCGGAAGACGGTAACACATATATTAATGAACGTCATCGCGTTTCTAGAAAACGGATGATTCCGAATTCTTCATTGTACCCGTACAAGAGGACAACACGCACAATAACAAGCACAGTACAATTGACTAAACAAGTTGAAAGAGACAGGTATAGCAGACGGATGTATACTCAACGGAGCAGAAAGACGTAATAGGTAAATGTTTTCGTAGTGGTCCAGGTGAGCTCCAGATAATCGTTAATGCTTCGATAGTACAACGTTCCACTGCATTATGACAGTAGCTCAGTCGACAAACCTTACGCAGGCCTTTTTCCATCTGCACTGGGTACACCACTTGTCCTTGTTTTCCATTCCGTAGACTTTACGACACTTTCGGCCGTCACCACGCACCTTGTTGATGGGAATGCCGTCCATTCGGTGGTAGTCCTTGCGCTGGACGCTCCGCTGCGGAGCGATCTGATAGATTCCGCTCGTGAAGGGGTTGGCGGCCATGGCGTGGTCCATCATGCGCTGCTGCTGGTGCATATTGGGAAAGGCCGGGTCCATGCGTGGCTGCTGCCCTGGTGGAGGCACTGGCGGCTGGTACGTGAACTGTGTTGCCAGCATCTGGTTGGTGGATGGCTGGGCGGACGGATTTAGACCGCTGCCTTGCCATGCAGATGGCCAAGAACTGGGTGGAGCAGCCGGCATTTGAAACAACTGGGCAGGGGCTGTCGGAGGCGGAGTATTCATGCCGGGTGCAGCCGTCACTATCGCTCCTGGGCTCGAACCCAGCTGTTGGGAAGGCAGCGAAAGCCCTAGGCCGAAACTGGAGGAGTCAGCCAGCGCCAGGTTGCTGAATGAAGAGTTGGGAGAGGAGTTGGACATGGACTGCAGTTGTGGCATACTGTTTGATGAGGACATTGTTAGTGATGCGATACTGCTGCTACTGCAACTGTCGGTGCTTGAATTCACAAATCGTCCTGCTTGGATCGCCGACGTATGGACTGGAGACGCTTCAGTGCCACGCTGGTACATGAAGTCTTCCAGTATCCGGTTGTTGGGGCTGAATCCACCGCCCAGGTCCTCCAAAGGTGCTGGTGGCAGGCGAGGCTGGGGCTGATGCGCCTGGATTTGCTGCAGCGGCGGTGGTGCGGGCTGCTTCAACTGATTCTTTAGGTGCTGATGCTGCTGTTCTATTTTTACTAGCCCAGCCCAGTCGTCGTCCTTCATCCTGTGGGAAATAGCGACAAACACACGACAGGAGAAACCAGCTTGTCAGTTCCATGACAAGATGCCTGCAACTTTCTTATCTTTTATGCTATTAATTTTCGCCTGGAGCCTGGATGGTGTTCTTTGTAAAAAAATTGATTTAAAACAATTGAAACGATACACATACGGTGAACAATAATTGGAGCAACGAGTTACTGTGGTGCCATCTCTGCACCATGGCCTGTAGCTCGGCCTATTTAAAGCTCGTAGCTGTACTGATAAGGCCTATGGCTAATTATGGCCGAAGCAGCGTGTGGTTCACAGCATTGGGTGAGCAAAGATTGTATAATGCAGCCTCGCCAATGGTATTTCACATCACAACGTAACGATTGTGAATAGTTACACGTCTGCACTTTGATGTAGGAAAAACACGTAAGCTTGCGTTAAATGCAACACTATACTAGTACTAGGCATTGTGCTTGTGATCACCCACTGCACTGGCATGCATTCACACACGGCAAAACAATGCCTTTCGTGTAGTGAATACTAGTATGCTAGGATGAACCGCATAATAGAGTAAACGAAGTCAAGACGAGCAGCCACACCAACTCTTCAAATTCTGCTACATGTGATCTGTAAATCGAATACGTTGCAATGATCTCACACTTCTATGACCTGCCTCCCCCCGAATTCAAGCATTTCCTCTGCCAGCACGATCGTCCATAGTGATATGGCTGCGGACATGAAGTGATATCGCCGATGTCACGTCACAGATGGCACATCAATCCCATAACGTTCAGACTTGCACTGCCCGCTTATTTCATTTTTGTTTCCTTTGTTAAACCCTGTTAAACCCCCTTTGCTGTATAGGTTCCAGAAAACATGAACGCTCTGTGAGTGGAAGACCCTATGATGTGACAGGCCTAGTAGTAGAACTTCCAAGAGCCTGCTTTCAATCAAATACACTATTAGGCTCACTGTATCGCGTAAGAGAATGGTAATTGACCACTAAAGTGCACTCTAGAATCTAGGTAGAAACGTTAGTAGCACAAGTAACTGTCCTCCCGATCTGCTCAATGCTCCACTGTTGCTGCTGGAAATGGAAAACGACGTTGTCAGTGTTTTTTTTACATTCGTTGCCATCTTTGATCTGTCTCCGTTGCTACTTGGGAATGACTTTACACTACCAACCCCTAATATGGAGACATATCCAGCACTTCAATGCATACACCATTGAGAAGCTAGACAAGTAGTTCTAGTTTTTAAAGAGTGAAGTAAAGTGCCGATATTTGGAACTCCGATGTGTTTAACACCAAGCCTCGCAACGCTGGAATTGATCTTTTAGCCTCGCAACAAACTACAGGATCGGAGAGGAATATCGATAACATTATGAACAAATACAGAGTCTACATCAACCCAATTCAGATATCGAAGACGACATTACAGCGAACGCTCACTGTACGAATAGCCCGTTCGTCGAACAATGTCTATGATCTAAACGACAATACGATTTTCTTTGACAACAAAAGCCTCTCCGAAGAACTTTTCTTACAGCTGCTTTTACAGCGTGGACATGCCTTTCCGAAGCAAAACCTCTCGCCACCCATGTCTAGAAGACGTCAGATGGTGACTGTATGGTCCGGTGGTCAATTTGGGTCGGACCGATCAGACGCACTCGACAAATGAACGGTCATTGTCTTACCTTGGCATTGGCAGTGTTTCAACCATCGGGAAAGCGAAGACCACCGGCACGCGGTAAATCAACAATCAAGTAGACAAGCCTTGGTAGTGCGGCGGTGAGGAGCCGAAGTGCAGGTTGGGAGATCGATGGTGATAACGAAGATGTGGATGGTACGACCTTTGCTCACCCTTCTGCACTTTACGTAAGAATAGGACAACTGGAAACCAGTGGTAGATGAACCACAGCGTCGAACCTTTCACACTTGCAGAGATTGATGGGAAGCAAACTTTACTTGCTGCCGCTTACAGGTTGAAGCTGAGGGTTCAACACATCAACCACTCCCTGATCACTGCCGCACCGTACCGGAAACATGTGAATACTGATCCTGGAGACGGGATCAGGCGGCTTTTGAGCAGTCCGGAATCCCACATCATCTTAGGCAGATTGCAGCAGGCAGCGGCAGCAGAACATCAGATTCTATGCACCCAGGGTAAAGGACCCGTGACACATCATTAGCGCACTGACTCTGGCTCAGTGCCGAGCTCCAGGCCCTCCACATGCTTTGACGGCTTGCTACGCCAGTCTACGCGTACGATAAACTACTAGCTGTTTTCAGAGTGGGTCAAGCCCTGAGTGCATGGCTCATCTCGTGAGGTCCTCCAAAGGTGCTGGTGGCGTGGAAGCCATCAGGCACTTCAGTACGTTTTTTCCACATCAGACGAATACAGTGCAGCTTCGTGTAAGTGACTGCGCGAACGACGCACAGACGTCTGGTAATTTTACTATTCTTGGCTTTGTCAGAGACAGAAGCTGAATTAATAATTCATGGAATAGGTCATAGAAGCACCATGCTGGTCTCGGACGTACTGTTGTCCGTTCTTAATTGTCGAGCGTAGCAGAGGTCCTGTGTAAGCACGTGGAACGTCCAGATTGTTACTAAGCTAGCAGACAGTGTGGCTGTATCATAGTGTATGGCTGCTCCATGGAGATAACCAGTCCAGGGACTCCGATGTACGAGTGCGGCTCGGGTCAGAGAGCCAGGCCATCTTACATCGCGAATCGCTAAAAAATGGCTCCTCCAAGCCGTCGACAGTTGCCAGTAGATTGGTTTACATGCGCATCTATGTGTCGAGTTGTCCAATACTACGCTATAAGTGATTTACTTCACAAGCATTGGCATGTGGCTGGCGAATACAACACCCACTGAAACCCAATACATTAAATCATACATTAGGCCATGTATGTACTTAATTGCTAGTTGTGTGTGATTCATCTGTCATTGGCGTTCGTTTGACGAGTCAGTAAAGTTTAATGTTGAATAGATACAAATACAAATGTTATGGTTTTTACAGCAGCTACGGTCTAGCTGAGCAGAAAAAAGCAAAAAAACAATTCGACGGGTTCGCGTACCGGGCAGGTCAAGAACAAGGAGCAGAGATCGTTCCAAATTGTCTTAAGACTTCAAAACTGCCACACTTGTTTCTTTCTGTCAGCTTTATCCCGTATGCATGTGTGTGTGTGTGTAAGAGAGAGAGAGAGAGAGAGAGAGAGAGAGAGAGAGTGTGTGTGTGTGTGTGTGTGTGTGTGTGTGTGTGTGTATGACGTGCGTGTGTGGGTGTGATGCATGACGGAGGCTGTATGATTGTTCAAATGTCATCTACACGCATAGTACTGGTTAGAACAAGTCACTAGGAATTAGCAGAAGGACCAATGAAACCCTTGGATGCCTTTCTACTACACGTACATGTACATCACAAGCAACAACAAGCAACACGTCAGACAGTGGGATTTCCTTTGCTTCCAAGCACTGAGTGGGCTTTCTCCGTAAGACTTGTGCTGGTCACTGTGAGAGTACTACAGTTCACTTGGCAACCATTCTACGCCTCGCCAAACACTTCTGCTAATGCATTTACACTACAGGTTCATTTTGCATGTGCTTACAGCTCAACAGGATTTTAGTCATAGAGTTCACGTGGTCCAGAGGAGAGGAGTCTGATTATGAGATCTCCAACAGCTCGAAACCAATATGATACAATTACATGTTATTTGTCGGCATAATTATACATATACGTGGCATGCATGCAAGCTTTTGTACAGCTACAGTGTATCTACTTCGAATTGCAGTTGGTGATATTCACAATACGATTTCATAGCCAGTGTCTAACAAGTAGGTTGCGGAGTGGGCAGCTGCATCTTGCAGCTCAGATTAGGTTTTCCCAGCCATTTTATCTCCTCCGACCTGCGAGCAAAGGTTCTAAACGTGTAACCTCAGACTTTTAGTATACACAGCCTCTCACAGCTCATTCAGGAAGTTGCTACAGCTGTGCACCCAGGAAGGAAATTCCAAAGCTCCATACGAGTTCTAGCCATGCACCCAGCTTAAAGGTCCACAGGACGCAGATCACTGCCCAAACATGACAATATGCTGGTGATTAGATGGGTAGTGATGACCTGAGCCTATAACTTGAGTGTAAGTAGTTGCATTGGGCAACATCTCGAATGGGCAATTATTCCGGGACAAGTGAGTCATTTCGCATCCAACCCCTGCTGTGAACTAGCTGCCGTTCAATCCAATCCCAATCCCCAAGGGCCTGGGGCAAGGCCTTGATTCCATGCGAATCAGGATATCGGCTACTGGTAGTGGTAGCAGGAGACCATAACCTCAAGAGTCATACTGGGGTCTGGCTGCTGTAGCCTGTAGGCCCACTGCGCGCGGAATTCCAACATTACGTCATGCCGCGGAGGCACAGTGACAGAGGACAAAACTCTCCATTCTGCGGTGCTTCGAACCAGGGAGTAGTACAAGCGCAACGAACGTGTAAGTCACTTTTGACGTAATAGCGAGGTTAAGACGCACGTTATTTCCGACGTGACGCGCA
Source organism: Sycon ciliatum (assembly GCF_964019385.1). NCBI lineage: Eukaryota > Metazoa > Porifera > Calcarea > Leucosolenida > Sycettidae > Sycon > Sycon ciliatum. Next base: position 17,304,401 of record NC_088652.1, read on the forward strand.
TTTTCACATCAAATTTGGCGTAAAACTCCAAATTTCGACGTGAGCAGTAGGTCACTCGCGTTGATTTTTCGACGTGCGAGCCAAATAACGCGAGCTGAACTTTCGCGTCACGTCAGAAATAACGTGCATCTTAACCTCTCTAATGTTGGAATTCCGTTGCGCAGATCAGTATGAGTACGTTTTTGTTGGACAACCATTCATTATTTATGTCCAGACTATGTGGAAGTAACATAATAGATAGTACTTGCGTCCATGACCAGATGATGTACCCGTGCCCAGTCGAGTAGGCCGCGGAGGCCAAGATTATTGCACGGAGCAAAAAGGCACACGGCTAGTTTTTCGCTACTCCGAGTTTCATACTACGCCCTCACCAGGTAACACTGAGATACATGTTCATGTTCATGTACATGTACATGCCCATAGATGATTACAGGCATTTAGCTTGGCTACCTTCGATGTACAAGTCGACTGTAGGTTTTACACAACTGTATGCACCCTTTGCAGGCTACAAAGATGTCGAATGCCTCGACCTCGGAAAAGGACCTCCATTCTCTCATTTCTGATGACGCAGCGAAGTTCAATTACGCGAAATGATTGTAAACAAACAAAGTGGCTCGGCGCTGGCAGAAGGCGCTTCGAACTGACATCCGAGGCTCGATTCACGAGTGCCATTGGCTTTGTTCGGACACGGAGTGTCGCTAGCACTAGATCTACTTGCCTACAGGTACGCATCCATGCCATTGACTGATGACTGCATGCTGTCGGGTGCCAGTTTCTTACGACAGGCATAGATCGCAAACACATTTGAGAGACAAGCCTGAGCAACAGCTACATTCTATGTAGACCTGAGCAGACCCTTGACAATCTCTCTGCGCATGCATGCAGTCAGACTCAGTAAGAGTCCAAAGAGGATTCAGACCAAAATTGAGAGGTCCATACTTATCAACATATGGTCCATTGCAACTGGTACTAGTATACTGATGACACTCCAAAAGTGTTCGCCCTTTACATCGAGGCCCCTACAGGTAACTACTCTGATCTAAGCCAAGTATACATATCATACACTAGATTCATGGTACATAATCCAGTGACGCAACATCGATAACCAACTCCAGTGGATCTGAACATTCGACAATCGGGTTAAGCCAAGAGTGCCTGACGAGAGATGAATCCTCTCTTCCATATATGGTAAATAAGCACGGGATTGAAATGGGTAGATCGCATCGGGATGTTGAGTCTGGTCTTCTAAGAGTTCCGCAGACAACAAATCTCTTTGCAGAATTACTCAGATCTGCTGGAGCAAATTCATCTTGGGGCCAACCTCTAAAAGCGTTCTCTACAACTAATCCTCTCACAAGCAATTCTAGTATATGTACATGTGTATGTATCTGTGCGTTATTAGCCACCCGAGCACATACTTATTATCTTCTGCGAGACATACCACGATAGTTTGGAATCCAAAGAGTGTCCAGATCCGGTGGAATTCAATACCGGTCACAGTGAGACAACTAGTTACATAGGTACGCTGCAAATATGTTGTGTCAAACTACGTGTCTTGAGCTGAGAACTCTGACTCCCCGTTCAACATCAGCCCATGTGCAGAGGTTGGTGTTGGGGAGGCAGGGGACATCTAAGCTGCAGTACCTTAGCACTAACCCGGTTCCCGGCCTGCTCTTCAAACAGCCGCAACCCTTACATGTACTTCATGCATGGAACTCCCCATAAATATTTTCTTTCTAATTCTCAACTTTCTACATGCGCCTCTTCCTTTCCATTTAATGTTTTATGTCGTCTTCAATTCAGAAGGCAGCTTTGCCTCTTTGTACGACTCAAAACTAAAGTCAAGAACAACAACTACAGTGCTGCTAAATGAAATCTGATAGAGTCACTCAAGTTCGCGCCTGGCGTATAGGAAGTCCGAATTTCGGATTCTCTCTATTTTTTCCCTATCTTCCCATTATACATGTATAATGCTTTCTGCTCTGTTTGACAATTTCTTTTCGTTCGTCCGTCTTGATGATATTCTTCTGCACTTTGTAGTTTTACAATCGGTGCAACAACCTGACATCATAGAATCCAACCAAGCGGTTAGGATCAGTCAGATGACGCTATGGGTGGTTGCACACGTAACCTCTCCGAAATTCACTTGTCAAAATCAGATTCCTTTTTTGCGTCACGAACGCCCACACAGTGTTGTTTGTGGTGTGCACTTACAAGATCACCTAAGCTCTTTCAGTCTTGGTATAAATGCGGTAGTATGCACCGCGTACCCCTAGATGCTTGGATCCGGCGATGTGGTGCAAGGAAACCCATTTACTCCTACTGTGATTAAGTACGCGCACACTAAGACCAACCGTTTCTTCCTGCTCTCACGATTCTCCATCAGAAATCTACATTGTACGTGTGCGAATGGCGCAGGACTACATCTCGCGATAGGAGGGCATTCTTTCTACGAAAGATCCAAGTGGGTTGCACTCAATTTCTTTGCTGGAGATTTGTAATTAATCTCAGGAAAGAGTGACGTTTGCAGGTGACACGAGCGGCGTCCAAAGCACAAAGGCCAACGCACAAAGGGAAAGTTGGAGTTCACATGCAGCGAGCCTTCTGTGATTTTAATACATCTAGTTGCATACAAATCACTAAGGCCACTAACTACACTTAAAATGTGGTGATGTCCGGTACCAAGGCGTGAACAGTACAAACTTCAGAATAGATTGCCAAGGACCATCACGTCGGTGCATCTGTAATGCTAACTGTTAGCTCCGTCACGAAGTGCTACGGTTCAGTTCAGTACAGAAATCATCACAGTGTGTTCACTGAGAGCCAAAGTGTATTTGCCTGTCGAGAGACTGCGCCCACTGCAAAACACACTGTGACAATTACTGCTGGACTCCAAGGATACCGCTACTGAACTGAACACTCAAGCTCAAACTTTATCTACAGCTACTGCTGCTTTCACAATAGTCCATTTTCTCAGGCAAGTTCTCTTCCATTGGTGATCTTCTTGGTGTGCTTTCCTTCGAGAAGGATCTGCTTTTCTGGGAGTTATTGACAGTGCTGGATGCTCTTACATTGCACGGTACGAGCCAAGTTTGACTTATTCTCCTCGATGATCCAGGTGAAATCATGCGTGTCCCAATGAAGGCCTTCCGCTACGGCTGCTGCTTTCTTCGTGATGATCATTATATCGCCAAGGTAACGTTATATGTAGCTTTCCGATGACTGCTGCCCTTTCAATGGACACAGTTTGTCTCTCCCTTGCTGATGTCTGCCCTCTCGTCTGGTGGGCGCATAGATCACTCCGCACTTTGTGAACATTTCTTAAAATAGCTAGGAACAGCTGGGAGCGGTGACGTCCGTTTTTTGCAAGACCAAGAACCCTGTTTTCTGCTCTGGTATCAGTTGCTCATAATTCCACTGACAACACTCGCCGCTCACTGGGGGTTATCAGTTTGTTACGAAAAATCATGTTTTCCTTTTGAGAGGCAGACCCCTGGGGTTCACTAGCAGAGTGCTTTAACATGCATATCCTGCGTACGACTAGTCTTTAAAGGACTGTAAAGAACTAAGACAAAAGGGATGTGCGTAGATCGCCTCAAACGTATTGCATAAGCTATGGCTTCGGTATCCAAACTTGCTTTTAAGTGCGCGTGAATCCATCGGCACACACACACACATCCACTACAAATCCACTTTGGCGACGGACCAAAAACAGAAACACGAAAACATCAAAACGCGAAGGCGAACCTACGCTCACAGCACAAGTACGCCTTGTCAGATACACGCGATTACATACCGATTCACTTCCTCCCCACTGTGTCCAGAAGTTCCAGCGATGGAAAGAGTATTTCGGGAGCCTCCGCTTATGTGTTTACCGGCCGGATGACGGCCAACGACAAAGTGTGAAGACCAAGGAATGCGGCTACAGGCCAGCTACACTACTTCTAATACACTGATCCACAACTGGACTTGTAAACAAACTATCCTCAGGAAGAGATAGAGTCCTGAGAGGACCGGTTCTCAAGTATTCATCCCTTACATACTGGTAGTACGCAATATGCACTGGCCAGAATTCCTCTCCGCAGGCTGCACCTCACTAAACCTGGTCGTATGGTCAATACCGCACTAGTTTGTAGCGCCCCCACAGCAAGTGCATTCTCTTCATTAGCGATTCGCTGACGTTCGCGGGGCCCTTGAGTGTCTTGCTCCAGTTGAACGTTGCGAGACCTAGCTAGGTCGGGAGTAAACTATAACATTGACACAGCTCTATCGGCCATGGATAAGAGAGCATAGGAGTGCTTTTGGCCTCCTCGGGTCGTTTCACATGACCAGCAAACGACAAGAGTAAGCTTGGTGACATTGAGTGGCGACCAAGTGAGTGTCGAACGCATGGCCACGGCATAGGACGCAGGACACAGTGGACTGACATACCGACAATGACCGTCTCTCATAATACAAAATCATGCTCCGTTGGCTTCTTTTTTAGAGATGATGAGTTTAGGGCGGAGGGTGTTAAGAGAGGCGTGATTTTGACAATATGCTATCACAAACAAAAAACGACTCCTCCCGGGTCAATTACATTATTATCATTGACGAGAGGACAAATTGGACTCACATATACATGTAATTAACAATACATGCATGTGAGTTGCACTGACAAACAAAAGCTCGGCCGATCTGTATCACACTGCAGTGCGGGTGTTTCCCTTACAATCTGGTTAAAGGTCTGTAAAGTCAGGTTTGCCTTCGCCTGATTCATGGCCACTGCGCAGCTCAGTCATAGAATTGAAGTTGCCACGACGCCACCTTTCTGTTGCTCTGAATCTACATTCATTTGCAGCACATCCTGTCCTGAACCCAATTACTTAAGCCGTTGTTAATTATTGGTGATTCCCCTGTTTCGAATCGCGAATTGCCATGATTGTGCTGCTCCAGCACATGTATCAATAGCCTGCAGTGTTTGTAAATGAGTCTTTTGAGTGTTGTGTGAATCGCCCCTAGCCAAGTACCCAAGGTTCACGGTGCAAAGCAATGTTTCTTTAGTGTTTGATACTCGCATAGTCATGTGCTCGCGTTCTACTAGCAGCCTGTAGTGTAGTCTATTGGGGAAGAACGGTCACACACTCGCCCAACCCAAAGAGGCTCTAAGTGCCCTTCACCATGGCTTCGAAGTGTCCTCCTTTGCTGACTTCCGTCTTTACTCCAGCGCTTGGTTAGCTCAGTGCTTACAGTCTTAGTCTAGATTTGAAAACTGCACATGTGCTGCTAGTCACACAGGATTCAAAGGCAGCTGCACAGGGGAGGCCCCATGCTGGGAGAACTGGCCATTTTCAGCCTGCCAGATGCCAATAGGCCAGACTTTAGTCTGAGGATAAGGTCAAAACGGAGTTGTAGAGCTGCTGGGCAGTAGCCGTGTACACACAGTGACTTCGAAGCCCGCCTGACCTGGCTAACTAGATTAATCAACGCTGTATTTGTCCTTGCGTCACAAACCCAGAGCAGGGCGAGGGTACACTAGCATACGCCTTATTATACGCCTATTACTTACAAGCAGTTTATTCCAAACTGGATTTCACTGGGGCAACTAGCATGATTCCCGCGTGACCAGCTCGTCATCCTCTGCGAGAACATGGCCAGTCCTAGTGATGCATGTACTAGGGACAACCAGTAGATCATGCATGTACATGTACCCAGAACTTAGTCATCGTTACCACACCACTCTCGAGTCCAAGTAGGAAACGACCCAATCATCCTGATCATGTTGTTGGCACTAAAGTCTAAATTGAAAGCCATGGCTGCGCCTTTCTTGGGCTGGGTTGCAGATCTTGTGGACAAGCATGCCAGTGGCACCGTGGTCAAGATCTGCTCCTCTGTACCCTCCTGGCTGCTGCACGCTGTAGTGCTTTTGAATGAAGAAAAGGACTTCAAATAATTCACCAGGCCAGCAGGGCCACTTGGATTTTAATTGTCCCTGGCACTCACATGTGAAACTGACTGATCAGTGAACACAGTTAGCCGTGTGCAGCGCCCAATGGAGCTTGAAACCCATACTCAGGGCCACAGCTCAGGCGTGTCGACATCTTCAATAGGCAGCGAACCCCGTCATCTCGGAGCAAACGCTGTTTTTTTACCGCTCCAGCCGAACCAGCACACACAATGTACGAGTTCTGTACAACAACAAGGGCAGCATGACAGCTGCTCAACCGCACTCCTGCCTTTAGCTTTGTGTCCGTCTCCCACCTGCACACGACGCGCTTTTGTTCGCGGAGCTTCGTTGCCGTTCCGCTGACATTACCTGCACACATGTCTTGAATGTGGTGAGTTCTTGCCAGATCATGGTGTTGTCAAACAACTGACACAATGGCATTCTTTCCACTACTAGGTTGTCGTTACACTTGGCACACTGTATCAAGTACTGGCGTAGAGGATGTCCTTATAAAGCCGATGGTTGGTATATTCATCATCGCAATCATGTTTCTAGTCATACTGGCAACTACCACTCTACCCCACAATGACCACTATTTGCGTGTGCAGCCTATCGTCCTAATCACTCCAACAAAACGCTTGCAAAACTAAGTTTCGCGTCCTGGTACCGGTAATTTCGTTGTGTGCCATGTCACTTCGCGGTTACAGACATATCAGCAGTCTAGGGTATTGTGCAATCATGCTGACCACATACACACAATCGTAATTCAAGCACAATACACGCACTTATACACGATCGATAAAGACCTCTGATCGGTTGCATTGCTCACAGTGGTCTGCACGTCGTCCATACCCCTAAAGGCCCTATGTCTTTTTTATGTTGCCATCCACATGTTTCTCAGTAGCACTGGATTCCTAATCAAAATTGATGTAAATTGAAACCTGAACTTTGTACAATGTACCTACAGGACTATGCCCCAACAAACGAAAATCCAGTGGAACTACATAATTATATATCCCAACTAATGAATATCTAACTAAGCGTAGTATTTCTCGCATCAGACCGCACCCGCATTACAAGCACATTTACACTGCTGTTTACACGAGGCAACACTTGTCAGAGGGGAGGAGGTCTTTTACGCTACATATGGCTGGTGGTATTGGACTTGACGTCATACCAAGACCAGGTGCGACATGTGCCATCATGGCCAAGAGTTCACAGGCACATACATGTCCAATGTACATGGGCACAACACTCCAATGGACATGCCTCTTGTCCATTCCACAGAGCAGGTGCGTGCATGCGTACATACATTGTACATGCATGCTGATCTGGACATCTCCATATAAGGCGAAGGTCTCCTTGTCCATTCGATACTTCTAAGCACAGGGTGCGTCAAGACATACTCCACAGCGCTCTAGTCCGTAATGAAGTTAATTAGACCGGGACACGGGCACACGCGAAGTGCGACTATGCATTTCTGTCGTGATGGTAGTAGGGCCAAGGGGAGTAAACCAAGTCGATCTGACGTCTTCTCAAACTCCTGCCCACTCCGCATCTAAATGGAACAAAGCGAGACTCTGAACCTGAGGAATTCAATAATGTTTCGTCTTGTACTTATGGTGGGTAATACAACGGAAGTCCTACTCTGTTACACACGCTTATGCTCATCACACGCTGCACGGAATTATTTCCCCAAAAACACCCTGCAGCCACGTACATGTAGACCCGATACCGACGCCTCGCGATAGAAATACTTGTATTATGGCTAACCACTAGCAGAACAGAAGGTTTATAGTTTATACGGTTCACTTCTTATCACCGCTAACATCAGGACTAACAGCTAATATCACAAATCCAGCCTGTTTATAGTATGCACCTAAAGTATCACTCACTCACACCACCCTCCAACTCACACCACACTGAATGGGTACTACAGGCTTGCCTTAAAACCACACTCTAGATGCCGTTCTGCACTGTTCGTTTTGTGCAGGTTTTTTCCTAGTGTCTTGTAGTGGCCTGCAAGGTCAATGTGAGCGGGGGGCATAGCTGGGTTATTGCCAAGGCCAATGATTCGATTTGCCACATGTGCGGCCAAAATGGCGGCAGCAAGCAGGGAAACACTTCCCCTGCGATTGGTACCCAGTGATACGCAAACACGGGTATTAACATTACGAGAACAAGGGAACTAACGGTCATTACATGGGAACTAACATTGCACGGAACGTGGCTAGATCTGGTGTAGTGCGTATCGGACTTATGGTGTCCATTTTCACATCGCAGCGTAGCAAATTCTATTCTGTGCAGGTTGAAGGTGTTGCGCCAGAATGTATAAATTATACTATTCGCCGGGCCGTGATCGTTTGCACAGAATCATACCAACTACATGCAACGCTCCTCTAGTGTCCACCACCCATAGCTGTGTGCCACGCACAGACACTACTTGCAATAGTGTGAGACGTTGCTTTCAGATTTCTCCACGAAGAAACGGACACGAAGCTACACATCTCAATTGTGGGGGGGGGGGGGAGCGGCGGTGGTTCCTGACCATTTTGGTGCTTAAACTCAATGATGTTAGTGATGGTTTTTGATCTTTCAAGGATCTTGCGATATTATGATCCTGCAGAGATGATGAAATGCCCACGCCCAAGGTCTTGCTCCATTTCCTTGACTTTTGTTTGTACAACTTTCATCGATTGGAAATATAAGTAGTTCGTCAATGGAGTTTAAGACACTGCCTAGCACTGACTACAAGATCGGTGATATCGTAAATCTATTTTGAACCTTGGGCCCCATGTATCTACAAACACCTCTACACGATGTAGAGCGGTAGCTTGTGTGACGTTGTGTCAGGTAAACATGGCGTTGATGCTTCGGGCGATAGGGCTACTGCCAGGACTCGCAGGAGGGTCTTTGCGTGTTCTTACCTCTGTTCCTTGTGGTGGTGGTCGTGAGACTCGTGTTGCTGCTGCTGATGCTGCCGCCGGTTTTCGTGATGGTGTTGCAGCTGGTGGTGATGCGGATGGTCGTGAAGATGATGTTTCGGCTCAATCGTGTCGGCCGGCAGCTTGGCCTCCCGACTGGGTAGGCCAAGATAGAGCAAGACAGAGAGGGAAACTGGCAAGAGGACGTCCTCTTAGCTGAACGAAGGCGGTACTCAGCCCGCACTTGAATGTCGCTTGTCACCACTGTGCTCTGCATAAACAGCTTGCAGTGGTGGTTCTAACTACAACACGCCTACTAGCCGACTCTAGTTCAGACCCTAGTCTCGTGTAGGGTGTTAAGTCAGCGGATACATACACGCCAGTCTTAGTACTCTGCCGGCGTTCCTGCGGACCTTACAGAAAGGAAAAGTGTGTTTTCTGGCAACCTTCAATGGCTTGACGATGGTACCAGGGCATAACACGCTGTGAAACATGCGACTTTACCAAAGGGCAATCGCCACGCAACGTCTTTCAGTGACTTCGGCGAACTGAGAGGATAAAACTCGACATGACCATCTTCAGCCGATTGTGAGACGCTCCTGTATTGCCGCAGCTCGATGTGAAACTGAATTTTAACAAGCTTCTCATCTGTGAGGGCGCTGCGTATGAGGGAAGTTTCGCTGAACCGCAGACGGGAGAAAACCCACATTTGAATCGGGGAAGATCACCGGACGAGTGGCCCACATAGTATATTATACACGTGTGGAGGAAGGCTCCAGGAGATCCAATGATAGTGCGACTGGAGTTCACATCATACAGTTGGCCCGCTGGACACGCAGGTATGCGTTCACGGCTGAGGGGCCATGAGATCTGATATCACCACTAGCATCAGGCTGTGATATCAGTACTTGCAATCAATACGAGCTACCCTGCCTTCTAAAGCCTCGTGCTAACCAAATGGGTGGCTAGGAAATTAAGATAGTCCAATCCGATCATGTTTCACTGTGTGCAGGGCAAGATGGCTGCTGGACTTTGTGGTATCAGATTGGACGCTGGAGTGACTTCTTGTGACCTTGGCCGTCGCTGTCGTGATACCCTTAGACGTCCATGAAGACATGTGCGTGCGTGCGTTGCTTGCGCGTGCACGTGTGTATGTGTTTGCGTGCCTGACGATGTTTACCGTTTCCACGGAGGGCTGAGCGTCAGGCATGTGGAGAATGGCTTGTGTTCACGCCGCGGGCGACAGTGACAGGTGATAAACAGCCGCCTGGACGACCGGCCACGCCGAGACGTGACCAGTCCAATGATAGTGAGACTCCGTCGAAACGTAGCTCGTTGCCCGACCAGTGAATGCGTGAAACTAGGGACATGGATAGGCACAATGTACCTGGACAGCACGAAGAAATCTGAAAGTTTCTGATCTTGAGTTCGTCTGGCCCTGACAGCGAGAAAGCCACAAAAAGCTGAACCCGTCACCCGTATCACAGCCACTACCACATGGTCATGTCGTCCTTGTTAGGACAGCGCGACGTTTCCTGCAGCTTTCCATCACCAGACACACGCCCTGATTGAATCGAAGAAGTCCCAAAGCTTATGATGTCTCGGTATCATATTGCTGCTTCACATTGCGAACATGTGACTTAGCTTGCTCTGCTCCCAGTGCAGTTTGCTATGCCTTTCTTCTGGCCGAAGTTTCTACGGTTACTCCAGAGTGTGCAGTTAGCGAGTAATCCATCCATGCAGTTCGTTCCGCAGCTGTAGACTCCCAATACTCGCGGGACAAATCCCAGCCACAGTAGAGGTGTCGTGTTGCTGGTCAAGATCCTGTTACGTGCAAACTGGGAATGTTAGACTTGCGCTGATGTGTCAAAGCGTTGGACATGACATTAATGTATTTACGTCCATGGCGGTTTCGTGTACATGTACCTACACGTCGTAGTGGTTGCGAGAGACAAACCACCGTCGGAACTGGCACCTTGTCTTTCACACACGCATGCTGTATCACACGCTCTCTGTATCTCCAAATCGCAACCCCTCATGCACACAAGCACACACACACATGCACACACACACACATACATGCACACACACACGCGCGCGCACGCTATTCGTGATTGTCCAAACATCCGGCCGTCCGGGTATAGAGCTTGATATTGCCAGCTGGTTAACACATACACGCTATGTGCATCGTCGTGTACTACCAATGCATGATGTAAGGGGACGGACGGTGAGTATTTCAGTCGCTGCTGTCTTCCAACTGAGCACACAACATCACTGAAGCCCGACTGGAGAATTTCCAGATTCAAGAAACGACATTTATACAGGAAGACGTTGAGACTGGCTACAGTTGTTCATCTTCCAGATCCGACCCAGCCCTTGCTGCCGTTTCTATTGGTGACATACTTACTTTACTACACGAACACATTCTACTGATAACTATGGCTTTGGGATACAGCATTTCAGACCGTGCAGTAAGGTCGGTGTCGGTGCAGACAAACCTACATGACCATAGGCATGCATCGGCTCTATCCCTCGCCCTAGCCACGCACAGATTCCTGGTGCACTGCGGGAAGATTAATATCCCCACTACTGTCTCCATGGGCCGCACCAAAATGTCTACAGTTCGCTTGCGCAACACGTATCATTTCATTCCTCGCCATCCTGTCAAACTTATACTGCCCCCACAAGGCATAGCCAAGATGTCACCATGTCACTGCCGGAAGTCCGCGCCAAATATGGGCCTCGCGATCGTGGAAAGTGTAGGAAGCTACTAGAGCAAGTCCATTGCGTAATCAGGCTGGTTAACATCATTAGTAGTGGTGGGGAAATGCAATCAATCAATGTCCGCTTGTAGATGGTCGTTCGTGCCTATATACCACGGGTTATTTATGTGCGATGTAGATAACCGCGTTTGAAAGGAACTGAATGACAATCTTATCAACACTATGACAAGGTCCACAGCCACTCTATAATCAGATATACAGTAGCTGGAAGGAAAGGCTGCGCCCTATGGTCAATCCCCCTCACGGATCATCACCACTAGCCTAGCCGAAGGGAAGAGACATTACATTACATCATTCGGGGGGTAGACAATGGACAGTGTCCAGAGCTGATTACGTCATACATGGTGCGTTGCCAACAGGATATCACAAGCGTGTATGGTTTGGATTATTCTGTATGCCCGAAACGCATCATAATACAATGCACAAGCGCTCAGGAACTACACTCTACCTTCCTTACAAATTAATCCCACACTGCCATAGATAACCACAGTCAGATGCACGTACAGTACCGCACGATGAAATCCGATCGAGCGAGCTGATGCTACACTGGCCTCTGTGCAGCCCTAGACCTGCGAACATTGGGAGGTGACCTGGTGCAGGGCGCACACTTGCCTCACGGGACCGGATTTCGTTGAGCAATACAGTACATGAGGGTACACGTCCTGTTCAATACTTTTATGGCTACAGAGTGGTGAGGGAAAAGCTACGAAGACAGTACATCGCCCGATGACCAGGATGAACCTGTCACACGGCACGACAGGCAATATGCCCTTACACGACCACTACATGCTGTAGTATTGTACATTGCACTTCAAAGGAAGTAAGCCTTGTTTCACAATCACTGCATACATGTATACCCCACTGCGCCCTGTGCACGGTCGCCACATCATGACGTCACGCAGTGTCCGCTGCCACGAGTAAAACGAGCACAAAACGAAGATTTGGACACGTAAACGTGTCGCCCGATACGCGTTGACATTCCTAGTGACGGGGACGCTTGGACAAACCGCAAACCCATTCCTCTCCCCACATTACCAGGCTGCACCCAATGGTAGAGATTAATAATAATGACGTCATGAATAGACCGATCGTGCCTTTGATGTGTATGCATCAAACAGGATACAACCAATACTTGGAAGAGACCGGAACACAGAGGGGAAGATAGCAGCGGAAACTGCCGAGGCAGCTCAACGGACCTTTCTGTAGCGCGTAGGTTACCTCACACAACGTGAAGTCCGAAGCTAATTTAAAATCGAGTCCGTATAGCTCCTTTGCTTTGGACTTTTGAAAGGGACGTTTCTCTGCTTTTTGGGCGCCCTGCTCCACTAAACCCTTGTCACACGAAATCATTTTTTGTTGGAGCCATTGTTAATGCGCAACGGCAACGAAAAGGCTTCAAGCATGCGCCGGACCAAAGCACTATGACTAAAACGAAGTGTCAAACTCGCCTCCTGTCTAGTGCGATGTAGTGATCGTTTCTTTTAAGAAATATTAATGACCTAGCAAAAACAAACTTACAAAGTCATTGTTGGTGGCCGCTGCTGATGCGGCTGCTGCTGCTGCCCATGCTCCTGCTGCTGGGGATGGTGATCGGGCGGAAGTGCATGTTCTGCGGGTGGTGCCGCACTCTTTCTCGGCTGCCAGTTCATGCGGCACTGTGTACGGAGACGAGCTTACACAACTCACTGTCGCTAACTGCTAGTACAACGGTCCACGAACCGATACAGCTCCAATCCAAGACACGAACACAACACAGTCGGCGCTGCTTTCTATTTCCTAGTGAGCTACAATGCTTGAACGAGACAGGAACAAACCTTTCTTCTTACAAAGCTACTGACATGCTGTTCTAAGGGCCATCTCGTTATCATTCGAATTGAATTGAAAAGCCAGAGGGACGCCAAAATGAACACGTATTGGTGTGTGGTGGAAAGGCGCAAAGTTCTACACATCAACACTTCCCACCAATGCTTGCCAATCCTCGGGAGATTTGGTGCAACATTACCACCAGCCCTCAGCCTGGGTTCGCCACACGTTTCACGATAAAGGGTTATCTTGACGTGCCTGTGCCTGACATTAGTGTGAAAGGTGACATGGCTGGCGTGTCGTAGCAGCTACACTGTGCAGCCACCCACGAAAAACCACCAACCCAATGCATAGCAGTTTGTGTGGGTTGGCACAGTCAGTGGTTATAACTTTATCGGGATCAGCCTCCCTGATAGCCTGAACTCATGAGGACCTTTCCCGCTGCCGGCGTCAAACGTGTCCGTTATGGTGTGCATGTGTTTGTTCACAAATTGTCAGATTGTCACGTGACAGTGACGTTGCTCGTAATGGTAGCGATGAGAGTTGAACTAGTTGCAATAATTACCATTGACTCGAGAGTCAACACCAAAACGGTACACGCGTAATGGTCACTCCTCCCCACGCCCCCGCACCTGCATACCTACCCATGGTTGTACACACTCCACGCATTTCAGCTACATCGATATTCAACCAGCGATCGATGGCAACGACCATGGGATCGTGTAACTTAGCTGGGCTGGTTTACATACCGCACTGAGCAGACCATCAAGCAGCTGATTCTGTTTATCCTCGCGCTATCGATCTACACTGACAACGCTCGCTGGACCTGGCAAACGCTCCCGTTTAGGCATTATTCCCTTACCACCATGATCATTGGGTACGATTTCGAACACACTGGAGCAATTACTAGCATATTGGTGATGGCAACGGACGTTGATGTTCAGTCATCGTTATCATTCTCAAGATTTGAATACCTGATTTAGGTTCATTTGTATTTGATTGTGTGGTGGTCCCTGGAGCCGAGCGGAAAATTGCCCAGCCTGCAAATGGTGCGTGTTTGATCAGTGATACCATCGCAAGCTGATCGATGCCCCCTATGCGACACGCACCATCACTCCGTGCTACTCAGACAACAGCCCCCCCCCCCCCACACACACACACATGCTGTTCGTGTGCCACTAGATTGTTATCCCCTGTGGTTAGGCAAAACATGCGGACACGTACTAAGCGAAGGGCATCACTACCCACGCTATCTCCTCCCCACCAGCAATAAACACCATCTTCACCAAGGTGCAAGATCCTATGCTGTTCAAGCTGCAATCGCTAATGGCCGTTTTGCCCATCTAAGGGTGCCAGGAATGTGATCCGAGCATGGCTCAGTGACCCCGGTCATGGAGCTGCGTGTGCTGAACAAGGTCTTGGCCATTGGTGCGCATCGGACGATATAGAGATACTTAGTGCAATCTCTCCAGCAGACACACGCCAAGGGCTATCTTCTGGACACGCCAGCTACCAGCAGCCACAGCACCTGCCTAACGGTTCGTAATTGACTTTACAAATTAACAGCTGACGTGCTCGCTGCTAGGTTTGGACGATATGGCCTATGGGGACCCTGTTCAGCCAGCCCTCAGTCTATCCAGCGTTTGCTAGCCACAAGTCCGATACTAGGCATGCTGCTCAGTTGAACATCGAGCACAACCTGACTATGGTAGACACACACACGTACAGACACACATACCCGCACACACACACACGCACGCACCATACATACACACACATACACGCGCGCGCGTGCACAATGCTGGTCTTGCTAGTCGGCTACACGATACAGTGGCTTATCGCCATCAAAGTACCTCCTCTAATGGAGATAAACCTGATCGCAGGTAGAGATGGAGACTTAAGGGGAGAGATCAGGAGGCGACAAGGTCCAGGATAGGCGTTGCGTAGCAGGAATGAAGCACTGATAGGACTAGACATTGCACTGAGCTGGCATGATGAACCAGTAGCATTCTCACACCCTGTCAGGCCTCCCATGAGACGCTCTTCGACTTGTGCTAGGGCCTATTGCCTCCGTCCAGCACTGTCTGGTGGCTGCTGGCCAACAAAAGCTCTGACAGGCGATTCGTGGGACACTGCGGGCCTGAAAACAGCCACTCCAGCCGTCCAAGGATGGACATTGTCACAGACATGTGCATAGCGGGGCGAAGACAACCCTGCCCAGATGCTGATGCTTGTCGATTGGTCTTGAGGGCAACTCTAAATATCCACCTGTTTCCCCCGGTTTTAGCCAATCAAGATTTTTACCAGTATCCACAGCAAGACAGGCCCACAATTCAAAGTTTAGTATCAAGCGGTGAGCAAGAAAGTTTGAACAAGATCTATGCGGCAATTTAGAAGCCGATTCGAAACACCTTCACGCGCTGCAAACATCGATGATCATTCTGTCGCTGAACAACTTCGGGAAGTGAATCCGTCGCTCTGAAGCCTCCTCGAAAACAGCCCGTACATAAATAGCCAATGGGTTCGTTCCTCGTGCTGTGTGAAAGAGATTTCAGAGAGCTGTTTCTTGAACTGGAAGATGCGTGGGATTCTTCATTGATCCGCACAGCGAACCGAGTCACCTGTTGGAGTACGTCCGTAGATTGCACTGTTGTCATGCAGGGTAATAGTTCTGGGCAGCAATGTGTTCGATGTGTTGGATGTGTAGGTCACGAGTTTGCCAAAAGGATTGCTCCAAACAACTAGATATGCAGGTTATGATAGGCATCCGCCCTGAAATGGGTGTTGAACTCCCAACTAGGTGGTCTTTCAACTGCCCATCAGACCTTTCCGACCCCGTCGCCATAGACTACGATTAACTCTCTAGTTCAGCTGCGACTGTCATCATATCTTTCACCAAAGTTATAACGTCTCTGCTCGTATTCGCAAATCTTTGCCACCCAATGTGAAGAAGCATTTCACGCAACCAAGTCATCAAATCAATGGATACGCTCATACGCCTTGTCAGGGGATTGGAGCCGGTTGCTGTGCCTTTCCTCTCCTGCATCAGGTTTTTGTGGAAGAACCAAATCGTCTGACCCACTGGTGGAAGAGGTGTCTTGAGCGGAGCCGTCGCTGTAATGTCATCCATGCGGCACACCTCACGTTTGTATTGTTTCTTGCGGGATTCTCAAGAGGGGAAGAGCAAGAAATACATGTATATCCGAGGTGTGCTCGGCTTCTGCCAGGAACACCATGCACACACTCTATGAAAGGACACAGCGGTCGGGTCTCACCCGGTGCTAGGTGATTGTGTATGCCGCGCGCTCTGCATCTTGGTCTTAATACAGTCTTTCTGTGGAGGTGGGTGAAGGGGACTGTTAAGCTGCTTCGTGTGATGAGAAGCGAATACCCAATGCTTACACGCCGGGGAACGCGGCATAGCAGCACATCAGCTAAGTAGCTGCCACTGTCCCTAACCTTTGGAGCACTGCAGGTCTTGAAGCCCATATTCTACACCTTTACCCAGCCCCCAACGCTGCCACCTTCCATATGTCAAATGAACGGCATTGTTTTTTCTGTCTTCCACTCTCATCTTCTCTTTTTGCCAATATAAGATGTCGGGTTCACAGGTGAATATACCTCCGCCGATAGAAGTTGGAAGAGCTATTTCAAACACGGCAGTGTCTCTTTACTCTTTGCCACGACTTGTGTTGGCAGCCATCTTCTTCTGTCAAGCGGTGTAACTCCCCGGGGCGATCTGCACGCCGCTAAGCTACATATTAGGGCGAGCACGCAAGACGGATTCCAGGATGCAGCTCTTCCCGAACGAATGTAATGTTCAGGAAATTTCCTCTTGCCAAGCTGCACCAGGCAGTCCCCACAGCATCCTATCAGTGCGCTGCGTCAGGACAACCAGGAAGCTTTCTTGAACAGACTAACTGCGCTCGTGTCTACATGGGATAATTCGTAGTCGCTACAAAGTAGCTACCCCGTTCATAGAACATCGATACATAGCAAGCACTTCATCTCACATACGTGAAAACCGTCCGCTCGCGCCTATAATATTTTAACTCGCCCCAGCCACCCTGTGATAAGAAGGGCATGCGGCACCGTGATGGCTGATGATAATCATGCGTGCATGGGATATGCATACTAACGTCAGCCTTTAACGGACTAGCTAATCAGTGATTTACCGTGCATTTCAGCCTTCAAACTGAATATCTATGCCATGCCGCAATGCAAGAAACAGTCCAAACCATCTGGTGCCGACACACCAAGTCTTCGGGTATGACATTAACGCCAGAAAGCACGAACGTAGCTAATGTTCTGGCGATTGCCCCCAATGACTAGTTACAGCGCTAGTTACCGTTTTCAAACCTAAAACAGTGACAGGCGCCTGGCCTGCATCTATAAGACTATAGTATAGCGTGATGGTACTGTCTGACATACTTAGAAGGCGAGTCACTGCGTGAACAATACTCACTAGGATGGCAGATAGATCTGTATCCGTATTTGTACTGACAGAAATGGCTGCCTGCATTCCTGGAGTTGATGTCTGCGATCGTGTTACCAGACTCCCTGTAATTATCTACTTTACGCCCACCTCATGCCTAAAGCCTGACTACATACACACACACACACACACACACACACACAGCAACTCTGAAGCACGAATCGCTGCGCCTGCATCAAGTTAGGACAAGCTCAACCTCCATCCTGGTTTGATGACGCATATCACTGCGCTTCGCAACGGGTTGAGGAAAGGTTTGCTCATGCCAGGCCACTACCACCAAGCCCTATAATTATGTTGTGTGTTAATGATATTGTATGTTCTGTTATTAAAATGTAATGGTATAGTGGATAGTACAGCCGGGTTGGGTGGGGGGGGGGGGGAAGATGCTAAAATACATACAAACACATGATTAACACACCGTCACCTAGTTAGGTGGACAATACCGTGAGGACGACTTACCAGCGATACGCCGAGCGGTGTTTTCGATTGTTGACTATTCGACTATTGTAGAACTAGGCGATGTGTGCGAGGTGAAAGAGTGATTTCCACACGAAATGTCCTGGCAGTTCGGCTGCACCGACCTTGATAGGGCTGCCAATATACCCTCCTTGAGCGTCAAATGCACACAGACAGCCACACACACACACACACGTATTACTCGTTACTCTCAGACACTCGGCGAGTGAGAGAGGTGTCTACTGTCGATCGCACACACACACACATATACGCACACACACATGGACACACCTTCGATGCAGTCACACAGAGCACAGCAAACTCACTGGTGTGGTGGGTTGTCGCTCTTCCAAGGGGGGATTGTTCGGCCACCGGTCGAACACCACCGCCGTTTCAGTACGGTCTGTGCGGGTGAAACAGGCGAGCTAGTTGAGGGACAAAGTCCTCTGTGTCAACTGGCTTACGCACTCTGCAATGGCGGTCCACGGAAGCTCTGGCGGCGGTGTGTGCGGCAGGAACACCGCACTACTCCTTCATAAACTTTCTACAAGGACCCACACCGATCGAGGCGGACAGATTCAAGGACGAAATGAAACTCTCTTGACGAGCAGCAGAACAGAGAACCGAAAGTCGAGAAGTCCAGATAGTTTGTAACGGTCTGATCGACTGTCTCCACGAGAAGTAGTGCAATTCTGCAAAGGACACCTTGCCACCGTGATGCGGCTGCTGATGGAGACGTAGAATATGCTTTCGAAACCTGTGCAAGCGGTTTCAAACTAGACGCGAGAGGGAGGAATGGATCGGCACATATACTGGGGATAGTAGGTAAACCCTATGCGTACTATACCCTGTGCCTGATCTGGCAGGATGTGCTGATAATCGGCACCTGTGAATGTGGGATCTTTGAATACAGCAATAGCGATAGGTGACTATCCCACGCACACACACGCGCGCGCACACACACACACACACTATCCAGCCTAATGTGACCCGCAGCGTAGAGCATTGTACTTAATGATGGCCTTTGTAGGCTCTTGCTGCTGCTGCTGCTGCTGCTGCTGCTGCTACTGCTGCTGCTGCTGTTGCTGCTGCTGTAGTGCGCATGACTGGGAGAACTGAACTTCCCTGGCGCAGACCGGGATCAAGCAAGCACGACCCCAACTCAAGGGTATTCTTCTCGCCAGGTTGCATGTCACCACGAGCCTAGCTGTATCCTTGTATGTACCCGTGATCAGCCTGCCTGACAGTCGCTGAGTCGGGAAGGTTTCTGTGGTCGACAGCCTGCTTTCGATTTCCAGTCACGAACCAGCGCCCTGCTCTTTCGCTCGCTTCATCATGCAGCATACGTGTTGGCGATGACGTATAACATGGATTCGAGCATGTGCTCCATGAAACGACGTGTATGGACTACGCGTTGAAGGGCGCTAATACCATGGTAGTACCGTAGTATGGGCGGATCTCAACGAAGCACGACAGCGCTCAGCACGCTAGTCAAGAAGGGGATTATGTGGAGTATTGGCTATTTTCTGCTCTGATTGTACTGTATCATGCTTGCTGCAGCCAGCGAGTATCCTCCTTAGGCTAGCAACGGCTGGAGTAGCTGACTGTAGCCAGGTCGACAAGCACAGCTCGTGCTGCATGACTGCCTTCAAGTTAGATTAGAGCCGGCAATAGGAAGGGAGAGAGTCAAGGCCAGCGTTGTACTATTCCAGCGGCGAGCTGATCATAGTGTTAAATGCAGCCAGCAGGCACCTAGTTCATATCTGTGAATACGCAACTAGCGAACATTGTGCTGCTAGTACTGCTAATATTGTTGCAGCATCATCAACCCCAGTGGTACGAGTACGTATTGACGAAGTGATCATCACGATTAGTTTCGAGTAAATGGCCGGATAAGCATGGTCGACTACATCAAGACTCGGTACTAAAGGCTGCCTCGTTGACGATATGAAGGTATCCACCAAAGGACTTGCCAGACGCTTTTGATCACGGCGCGGCGCCATCTCCGAGTGACAAGGCCCCTAATGCGTGCGTGGGCTGAAGGCAAAAGGGCGCGATGTTTGCTAGGGCCATTTGTAAAGTAGTTTGTAACGTTGTTACAGGTACAAAGGTTTGTGCAGCCAGGCAAGACGAACTTATTCCCATCATCACTTGTCACACGCACACGCCTGACTGTTCTTCGACGGGCGGATGTAATCGCGACAGCATCGCCCCTAGCTGCGTCAGCTAACGGAGACGGGCTTACAAGATCTAGCATGTGATGCGAGAGCCACATGGGAGATTCTGTTGCTGTGTCTTAAGTTGTGGTGAGAATCTAACTTGTTAAGGCCTGCAGCTAACGTGGCGTATCACATTGTACCATGTTCGTCTGTACGCTCTCATCACGCTGCCCGTCACCCTCTACAGCTGGGGATTAGTTGTCTAGCTCACCTTCCCTGCAGTTCAAACTACAGGCTCTCCAGCAGTGAGCAGTGAACAGTGAGCTTTCCAATATGGCGATTACCTAAAAGCAACGATGGTGGTGGTGGTGGTCGTCGTGTTGGTGGTCGTGGTGTAGTCAATTATTTGCGAAGCACCTCAACTGAGGTCGCGATAAAGCACATTGGCACCCCCGACTTGTCTCCAACAACTCCCCTACAACAGTACTTTTACCCCTACACACTGTTCGTGGTTTCCCGTAAAAATTAAAACCACTTGCCCTCCACTCCTCACACTCGCCAACGACTCCACAATCGCTCTGGACCCCACAATGACCATGCCCTGCACAATCGCCATGGACCCCATAATGACCATGCGCGCGCTGCGCAATCGCGCTCTACGCGCTTCTTGCCTGGTATGGGTGGCGGGTTAGCCCTATCCTAGCCTAGGCCGAACGTCAAGTGCAAGTCTTAAGATTCTACTTCCCCCAGTAATGGCTCATTGTCAGTGCGCTACCCACGGAGCAAAATAGCCAAGACGCGTCAGTCTATTATAGTTAGTCAGATGTACAGTCCACTTCGCTAATAAAGACTGCGGATATAACGACAATTCGCGAATAACGACTGCAGATATAACGACAATTCGCGAATAACGACAGAATTTCCATGCCCAGAGCAAAGTACCATCTACATGTAATTGGAACACAGTTATAATAATGAGACTTCGGGTATAACGACATTTCGCGAATATGGACACTTTTGTGATGCCCCGCCGAGTGTCCTTATACACAAAGTTAACTGTATTGCAGAAAATGTGTGTCCTACCTGGCAAAGTGAAAACGCCAGGCCAGCGGAGTTGGCTACAAACAGATACCTAAGGACAAGTGTGGTGTGACAAAAATTGTGGTTGCTGCGTTCTATACACGATCCGGCGATCTGCTCGCCGACAAGTAGCAGCTGTTCGCTGTGTACTCCTGCGAATGCCATACACACGTTGCCACCGGTCGCTGGTATCCCACGTACAGGTATCTGCCGCATCTCTGCCGCAAAGCGAACACGCATACCAACGACGGAAAGACAACATTTCGGGCAGACTCCACACTCCAGGCACTGATTACTGGCGGCGATAGATACGCCTCGTTCGCCGCCATGTATTTTCTATCTCTTTTATGCAGCAGATTGGTAATGACTCCCGGCGTTGGCTTCTCAAGGGCATACTGCGCGCAGCTTTAGTGTGAATTAATTACTCTGAGACCATCATTTGACACTAGCTTTTAAGCTCGGGGCCCTGTACGGGTGCGTTGGCGGGTGTCTAGGCGGTTTGAGTCCAGTATTGTTTCCTTGCTCCTCTAGTACACTCGAGCAAGCACACAAATTGCCATTTCTAACATGCTGTTGTACCGTGTGTTGCATGAACGACCACATCGTACAAACAAACCTGCTCTGTATGAGCCTAGTTTTCAAGACCAACCATCGGCACAGGAGCTAGCTTTTGTGCCGACACATTAGACATCTGCATCACACAGCCGTTTGCGTACCGTAATAGCACAATAGGTCTTTTCTTTTCAGTAATATTTCCACACGTGTACACATCGCAACGCAACGACTCGGTGAACAACTGCAGCTGCCTCGCGAGCAGTCACTGAAGCTGCGTGCAACTTCGCAGGCCTGGGTGGACACAGTCAAGGAGGCCAATGACCAAGCGCTACGCTACGTTCATTCGGCCAAGGGGCTGCACTGTTGATGTGGAGGGCAATACACAAAGAAAATCAGTGAATCATGCAAGACATTGAAGAATGCAGCAGCCATACTCCATAGACAATGTTGATGATCTAAGGAGAGATTCCTAGACTCGCCGTTTCCTAACTAATCTTGTTCTTTAAAATCTTTTCTCCCTTTCCATCGCCATCATAACATTGGGCATGATTGCCCGTTTGACTTGCGATGTAAAATAAAAGCAATACAAATACAATAGCTCTTGTGTTCCTCGTCCCAGTACAAATCTCCCAAAATGCTGAATAACCTACATGACAGTTTGGTTGTATTCACTTGTTTGAGGGAAAGACGCAAAAGGGGAAAGTCTGAAGATATTTTTTTGACTGTCACCAGACTCACCGCCAGGAATCGAACCTGGGACCCTCGCTTGCAGCCAGCGATGCTCTAACCAATGTACATTGTAATAATGTAGATGTAGCCTGGGATGCTATGAACCTGTGAAAGAGGCAAACAAGCCTCAAATGACGAGTAGGAGTTGCAACATGATACCTCTCAGTTTCACTTCTTCCACCACCTTATTAATCCGAGTACTTGTGATCGTGCCCGAACATCCACAGGCCGCTGGGTGTGAGAAAAGAGAACTTGTCTCGATTATTGCGTGAAACTGCAGTGCAGGAGGTTTCCAACAAAATGGGAAACACTCAGCCCCATACCTACCCCCCCCCCCCCAACAAGATTACATGTAGCTGAGCTACTATCGGTTTGTTTTAAAGGGGAAGTAAAGGCTAAAATCTAATGTCACCAGTTGTAGTCTTCGGGGTGCTGAGTCGAATGGTCTTGGTCCGAGGAAGATGGGACGATCCCTTCCTCCTGTATTCCCAATCGAGCTCCCCACTTCCACCGAAACTGCTAGATGGGGATTTGTATGCAAAATGTCACTAATAGCCGCCATTTCGTTCTTAACAAAGCACGGATGACCACAATTGGCCCATGTTGTAGTGTTTTAGACGCTGAATCGACTGGTTGTGGTCCAAGAAGGCTGCGATGCAGCGTCTGGCCCTTATTCCCAATCGAACATGGCTGTATAGGCGGTCACATGCTCATGCATACACAAGTTACCTGGTCACCGTGCCTGCAGTAGGCCCAGACAGATTCTGCTCTGCTCGCCTCGATATTTTGCCGCAAAAAGTTGCTGCAAAATCTTCGATATTTTGCCGAGCCTGGCGCAAGAAATTCGATATTTTGCCCCATTTTTGCTCCGGAGAAACGTGTATCCACTTCCGGTACAACGTTTCATAAAAATCGTAGGGTCGGTTTCTCAACACGGTTTTCCACGCACGTGCCCCTGAGTTCTTCCAAAATCATGTCGATCCACAGTGAATCGGCCCGTTTTTTCGCCTACTAGTATTCGGCGTTTCGCTTAGCTGAAAAATACATCAGATTCGGCTGCAAAATCAGCTGATTGTTCGAAAATCGGCTGCAAAATCAGCTCAAAGAATTGTTAGCATATTGGCTTGAAAATTGGTGAGATATTGGGAATACAGCTCTGCTAGATGGAACTGGCCACAACTGTACGCTGTAGTGTAGTGTTTTACCAGTAACGATCTTCCTAATTTAAAATGGCTAGTCTTTGTTTGAGAGGAGGTCAAAGGACACGAGTCGCACGACCTCAACGCACTCGTACTACAAGTACTGAAGTAGAGAGCTCGCACGGTCATGCTTGCAGCGACATCATTCGTTCGTAAACGCACTTTCCAACAACATTTGGTGCACTGTAGATTTTCGGCGATTCTCGCAGGAACCCTCCATAATCGGCAAAAAATGGTTGGCTATCACCCCTCTCTCATTCAATATTGGCATTGCTTGCCACGAGATGATGATGCAATGATAATAATAATAATAATAATTTGAAGCTCGGGTATTGAGCCAATAATTTTTTCGGCCAGTCGGCTACTATCATTTCGTCTTGGGGGTTAGACAAGGGGAAGTAGCCATGTAGGTGTGTTAGCCCGCCTTTCGGCACCGGGAGTTGCAGCTCGCTCGACTTGACTCTACTGAGTGCAGAGGACCCACATCTTGATCTGGTGAGCTGCGTCGTGGGGATTTTGCAGTCAGATGTGCGACTGCGGGGCTCGAACCCGCGACCTCTCGGGTCGCAGGCAAGTGCAGCACCCAATGTACTACCGGGGAGCCCCCGAGCCAATAATAAAAGTAGAAAGGAAAAGGAGTTTAAAGGACATATGGAAACGAGTTAAGAGTAACTCTCCACCACTGTAACTAGATACTATTATACCGTCAGAAAGTGCAACAACTAGGCACACAACTGACAGAGTACTGAGACATTCGACGTTCTGACACCTAGCTTCAACACATCTCCGTAGCGCTAACCGACAGCTTTCCAACTTGGAAGGTTCAAGGTTATGGAAAGACCAAAGAGGGGAAGGCAAGCGCAACGAAAACGAGCACAAGCTACAGTCCCAACGGAACAAAGAATGTCGATTGTTACTGGACGATGACGAGACCAGTAGGCGATTTTGACAAAGCGGTCTAACTACAATTCGAAGCAGCAAAGCAGCACACCACCCAACTTGGGTGGGTCATAAAAAATATCAAAGATAAGTAAAGAAGGGGGAAGCTTTGCGAGAACGAATTGTACAAGCCGAAAGCCAAACTCCTACAGTACTCCTCATGCATGACATTGTGATCGACTAGTTGTCAGTTTTGTGCCTAGTTGTTGCACTTTCTGAATGTATATAGTATCTAGTTACAGTGGTGGAGGAATACTCTTAACTCGTTTCCATATGTTCTTTTCCTTTTTACTTTTAAAAATAATAATAAAAGCTTAGCGATTTTTCCATAAGTCTCACTTTCGGCGAATTTTTCGGCTGGCCGATTTGGGAAAAGCCTACTACTATAGCACATATACTATGGCCCTTGGCCTTGGAGGATTATGCTAGTATAATTTCTGGCATAAGGCTTCGGATTTTGTATAAACATTATGCCCTAGCATAAAAGGACTCCTGTGACCAGACTGGCGGCATAACCTTGCGATGCTGGGCATTGCTGGCTGAAGACTAATCCTCCAGGCATATTTAGTCATGTCACAGGAAATAACCTGGTGAGTGTTACCCCCTTCAAGCCGTGCTATCATGGTGCCGGAGTCGTTGTACATACATGTAATTTCTAATGTCGCACAATCACTGGCATAATTTGGGCATAATGGAAAGAAAAATTCAGCAATTTACCGACCATAATCCGCCATGGGTTTTGCAATTGTTTTGTATTTTTTGTTGTTTAAGGATTCCCCAAATGCTTTAGCCTATTAGGCTCCGGCGGATTATGCTCGCGAAATCACGGAATTATGCTTTCATGGATTCTTGCATTATGCTCACAAAATTCTCATATTATGCTTTGCCACGTAGGGATACATACCGGTATCCACTTTGTTGTACATGTACTTGTGGAGCCTCAAAGTTCGGGAACTTGTGCGTTTTTCGTGCTTGCAAGTGGCCATAAGTACAACAAAATACATGAGTATCCCCACACCAAGGTGTCCATACATGCTAGAGATCAAATGATAGAAAAGAGAAAACATCATTTCTTCCATTCATTAGTTGACTTCTTTTTGCAAAAAGATTTTTTCATTACCAAATTCGTTTGAGTTACCTTTGAAAATTACCATGTTGACTGTCTTCGCAATCGTCATACATGTACTCGTCCAACTGATGTCACCCTCACCCTTCGAATAATCAGCTGATCTCCCCCGTAGCTCCACCTCTCCTTCCATCATGACCGAACTTCAGCTACATGTATACCCCCAACTTTCTTAATTATTAGAGGATTATCCGTAGCCCGCACAGTCATGGCTGCTAAAAACCAGAGGTCATGACTTCGTAGCATGCATAATGTACATGTACCTAGAGTTTTGCGGACTACCCGTCACCATCTCGTCCGCCCCGGGATACTTGGTAAAGGCTGATTCACTCGCATCTTCTGCTACATGTACTGTATCAGTGTGAGAAATAACTTTGAAGAAGACGAGTTCGAGCAATACTAATATATATATTCGAAAAGGCGACGAGGAGACAATAACTTTATTAATGCGATTAATAGTATAAGTGAAGCGGACATTACAAAATGATGAATGAGAATACATGTATCTAAAATGGTTGTTCCTAATCGATTTTCTTGAGACTATCATCAGGGAAAATCGTCTCACAATAGAGGCTATACGGAGAAACAAACTACTTATAGGTTATCGGATAGTGGGAAGTATACAAGGTGAGGTGTGAAAAAAAACTAAAGTGGGAGAGAAGACGAAAGAAATTAGAAGAAAAGATGTGAGAGTGTTCTGACGGTGTGAGCTACTACAAAAGGTGAGTGAAATGAAGGCGTGGAAGCAGGTGAATGTGATAGAGTGAGAAATTGTGAGGTGTAGGTGTATGCGAATGAATACGTGTGTGAATGCTAGGTGAAGAGTCTCAATTTTGTGACAATTTCTTTCTGAATGCATAGATTAGGATTGTGTTTACGGATGAAAACAGCTTCTAATACCTTAAGTTCAAGAAACCTACGAGCACGACACAAAACAGTGAAGCATGAATCATCATACACTGAGCGGCATTGGCTACTAGACAAGAGGTGTTTCTTAATTGCTGACCCTTTCGTTGTGGTCTCACCTTCAGTCCGGTCATCTTCATCTTGGTTGTCCAACTCACTCTCTTCATCACTGCTCTCACCTTCCTCATCCTCTTCCTCTTCCATCCCGTCCTCTGCACCCAACGACAATCCCACGCTACTGCTCGCTGCCAGTCCATGTCCGGTTGTAGATGCCATTACCAGCGCACGAGTCATGCTCCTTGTTACTGGTCTCCGTACCTGTGTTTGGCCATTTCCTTCAGTCTCACGTACCTGTGTACTTGTAGTACGTTCAACCGGTACTGTGTGGTTCTGTTGTAATTGTGCAACTGGCACCTGTTTGCGGGGACGGCCTCGTCCAGGTCGCTGGGCTTTGGCTCCATCTGACAATAGGTACAATGGTACATGTTGTTTGACGCGTGCGCTCAGGTGCTGAAGGGTTCTTCCTACATATCGGCTATCACAATGCCGACATTCAAAATGATAGATTACATGGCTAATCAGTTGGGTAGGAAGAACATCCTTCTTCACCGTGAACGCACGGGCCGTAGTAAAGACTGTTGTCAATGCTGTGGCAAAATAGGTTTGTCTGACAACAGTCCTCACGGCGCGGGCTACATCCAGCGAAATTTGACCTTTCCATGGAAGTCGTAAAAACACACGACATGGGTCAGGTCCTAACTCAGGCTCGGCAGCCTGAACATCAGGTTCGCTAAACAGCTTACTGAGGAGCTGAACAGGATATCCATTCTGAACGAATACCTTCTTCAGGAAACAAAGCTCTTGCTGAAGCTTATCAGGCGAGCAAATCCGCCTAGCGCGCATGATCAAATTTCGTACGAGATTAGTTTTGTATAAAGTCGAGCAATAGGAGTCGTAGACAATGTATTGCCCGGTGAACGTTGGTTTTCGATATACTGAAGTTGAAACACCTATCTCCGTTTTCTCGACTAACACATCGAGAAAAGACAAACGGTTTGACTGCTCATGTTCACATGTAAATTTCAGAGCGGGATGTAGGTTGTTGAGCATACCAAGAAACTCATTCGATTGTTCCAGATTACGGAAATGCGTGAACGAATCATCCACGAATCTAACATATAAGCTAGGCCACATCGCACTTGGAATCTTCGATTCATAAAACCCGACGAACACATTGGCCAGAACTGGACCCAATGATGCCATGTAATCTATCATTTTGAATGTCGGCATTGTGATAGCCGATATGTAGGAAGAACCATTCAGCACCTGAACGCACGCGTCAAACAACATGTACCATTGTACCTATTGTCAGATGGAGCCAAAGCCCAGCGACCTGGACGAGGCCGTCCCCGCAAACAGGTGCCAGTTGCACAATTACAACAGAACCACACAGTACCGGTTGAACGTACTACAAGTACACAGGTACGTGAGACTGAAGGAAATGGCCAAACACAGGTACGGAGACCAGTAACAAGGAGCATGACTCGTGCGCTGGTAATGGCATCTACAACCGGACATGGACTGGCAGCGAGCAGTAGCGTGGGATTGTCGTTGGGTGCAGAGGACGGGATGGAAGAGGAAGAGGATGAGGAAGGTGAGAGCAGTGATGAAGAGAGTGAGTTGGACAACCAAGATGAAGATGACCGGACTGAAGGTGAGACCACAACGAAAGGGTCAGCAATTAAGAAACACCTCTTGTCTAGTAGCCAATGCCGCTCAGTGTATGATGATTCATGCTTCACTGTTTTGTGTCGTGCTCGTAGGTTTCGTGAACTTAAGGTATTAGAAGCTGTTTTCATCCGTAAACACAATCCTAATCTATGCATAATCCGCCGGTGCCTAATCATGACCGAACATCAACCTCATTGTTTTATCATTAGAGCAATATCCATGATGACCATGGCCTACACAGCCACGGCTGCTAAAATCCAGAGGTCATGACTTCGTAATGCTAAGCATAATGTAAGTAGTATAGGGGAGGGGTTCTGGCTCACCTGACGGTGAGCCGAAATCGACTTTTTCGATCGGACCTATCGGGCCAATCTCTCAAGTCTCCCCCTCCCCCTATACTACTGTATTAAAGGATAGACCTTCCAACCACTGATTTCCCCAAAATCTAATGTTGGCTCACCCCAATTCCAGAAAAGTGAGTCAACTTGCTCTCTCCGAGAAATCAGACCGAAATCGGAAGTGAGCCAACTTGAGCCTTTTTCACTTGTCCCGATTTCATCTATAGTAGAGGATCTGAGGGCTCTCAAACCCGATCTTGACTCACTTCGAGGACTGATTGGGATCGGTTCCTCAGTCAACTTTGGGTTGTCCAGCTTTGGATGAGGATCCTAATATTATTCTGTATTAGAGAAACGGTTACCATAGATATACCCAACGATCCTATCAGAACCTTCCATGCTGACAAGCAAGAAACCAACCCCGTTTGACACAGCCGCTATTCTCAATGAGTCCATTGATTGTCAACTTACAATCAAGGATGGGAATTAATGTGGATCAGTGACAATCAATGGTGAGGAACCGTACATCAAATTCACTGATGAGACAAATATATCATAAAAAAAAATATATATATATATGTAAAAGAGAAAAGGACATATCGATACGAGTTAAGAGTAACTCTCCATCACTGTAACATGATACTATATACAGTCAGAAAGTGCAATAACTAGGCACAAAATTGACAGAGTACTGAAACATTCGACGTCCTGACACCTAGCTTCAACACATCGTCCTTTTCTCTTTTACATTTATTTATGGCTCAACATCCGAGTTTCAAATATATATATATATATATATATATATATATATATATATATATATATATATATATATATATACTCAATCTGCGGACAGCATGCTGTTTCGTTCTTTTTGAACTCATCAGCGCAGCACAGAGAAAATGAGGCCGAACCTGATAGCAATGAAAATAAAAATTTCCAATCAGGCCCGAACGTACCTTGCCAGAGTGCTCAAACTGACAAGTCAGTGAGCTCTGCATAACGCAAACAGCAAAGGCACTACCCCACGCAAGAGTGCTCAACTGCTACAAGAGCAGGAGCGAAATACTCAATCTGCGGACAGCATGCTGTTTCGTTCTTTTTGAACTCATCAGCGCAGCACAGAGAAAATGAGGCCGAACCTGATAGCAATGAAAATAAAAATTTCCAATCAGGCCCGAACGTACCTTGCCAGAGTGCTCAAACTGACAAGTCAGTGAGCTCTGCATAACGCAAACAGCAAAGGCACTACCCCACGCAAGAGTGCTCAACTGCTACAAGAGCAGGAGCGAAATACTCAATCTGCGGACAGCATGCTGTTTCGTTCTTTTTGAACTCATCAGCGCAGCACAGAGAAAATGAGGCCGAACCTGATAGCAATGAAAATAAAAATTTCCAATCAGGCCCGAACGTACCTTGCCAGAGTGCTCAAACTGACAAGTCAGTGAGCTCTGCATAACGCAAACAGCAAAGGCACTACCCCACGCAAGAGTGCTCAACTGCTACAAGAGCAGGAGCGAAATACTCAATCTGCGGACAGCATGCTGTTTCGTTCTTTTTGAACTCATCAGCGCAGCACAGAGAAAATGAGGCCGAACCTGATAGCAATGAAAATAAAAATTTCCAATCAGGCCCGAACGTACCTTGCCAGAGTGCTCAAACTGACAAGTCAGTGAGCTCTGCATAACGCAAACAGCAAAGGCACTACCCCACGCAAGAGTGCTCAACTGCTACAAGAGCAGGAGCGAAATACTCAATCTGCGGACAGCATGCTGTTTCGTTCTTTTTGAACTCATCAGCGCAGCACAGAGAAAATGAGGCCGAACCTGATAGCAATGAAAATAAAAATTTCCAATCAGGCCCGAACGTACCTTGCCAGAGTGCTCAAACTGACAAGTCAGTGAGCTCTGCATAACGCAAACAGCAAAGGCACTACCCCACGCAAGAGTGCTCAACTGCTACAAGAGCAGGAGCGAAATACTCAATCTGCGGACAGCATGCTGTTTCGTTCTTTTTGAACTCATCAGCGCAGCACAGAGAAAATGAGGCCGAACCTGATAGCAATGAAAATAAAAATTTCCAATCAGGCCCGAACGTACCTTGCCAGAGTGCTCAAACTGACAAGTCAGTGAGCTCTGCATAACGCAAACAGCAAAGGCACTACCCCACGCAAGAGTGCTCAACTGCTACAAGAGCAGGAGCGAAATACTCAATCTGCGGACAGCATGCTGTTTCGTTCTTTTTGAACTCATCAGCGCAGCACAGAGAAAATGAGGCCGAACCTGATAGCAATGAAAATAAAAATTTCCAATCAGGCCCGAACGTACCTTGCCAGAGTGCTCAAACTGACAAGTCAGTGAGCTCTGCATAACGCAAACAGCAAAGGCACTACCCCACGCAAGAGTGCTCAACTGCTACAAGAGCAGGAGCGAAATACTCAATCTGCGGACAGCATGCTGTTTCGTTCTTTTTGAACTCATCAGCGCAGCACAGAGAAAATGAGGCCGAACCTGATAGCAATGAAAATAAAAATTTCCAATCAGGCCCGAACGTACCTTGCCAGAGTGCTCAAACTGACAAGTCAGTGAGCTCTGCATAACGCAAACAGCAAAGGCACTACCCCACGCAAGAGTGCTCAACTGCTACAAGAGCAGGAGCGAAATACTCAATCTGCGGACAGCATGCTGTTTCGTTCTTTTTGAACTCATCAGCGCAGCACAGAGAAAATGAGGCCGAACCTGATAGCAATGAAAATAAAAATTTCCAATCAGGCCCGAACGTACCTTGCCAGAGTGCTCAAACTGACAAGTCAGTGAGCTCTGCATAACGCAAACAGCAAAGGCACTACCCCACGCAAGAGTGCTCAACTGCTACAAGAGCAGGAGCGAAATACTCAATCTGCGGACAGCATGCTGTTTCGTTCTTTATATATATATATATATATATTAACTGGTTTGAGGGAAAGAGACAAACGGGAAAAGTCTGAAGAAAAAATTGACTGTCACCACCAGGACTCGAACCAGGGACCCTCGCTTGTAGCCAGCGATGCTCTAACCACTGAGCTATGGTGTAGTCGTCATCCCAGCAGAGACCGTTCAACGTTTTCTTCAGACTTCGTAACTCACACTTCCTGTGAATCCACACAGGCGGGTGGGACGCAGCCCTCACTGTAACCCACACACTTCACGTACAAACTAGCACGCGGGGAGCCCCAAGTCATATATGAGCCGTCAGATGAGAAAACAGACCTTATCCCAAAAAAGTCATATTCTTGTTTGTGGTGCTATCTGATTGCCAGGAGCACCAGGAATCGTATGCAGAAAACTAGAGTTGATTTGGACCAGGGAAAGTAAAGTTATAGCCTCGACAGTAGGAGACCATTACAAATTGCACCTCAATTTTGGGTACAATACCAACAATTGTTTCACCTACTTTGGATAATATTTTCTGTTTCCTTTGACCGATTTCCACAAACTTGAGCTTTCTGGAAAGCTCTGGCGACAAGCAACCCGTTGGGCCCAAATCCGATAGCAAATAAAGCACAGCTCCAGCGCAACAAGCTGCAGGCATCGCCTCAGCGCTAGACTTGCGCCGTCACGCGAAAATCGTTCGCCATTTCCATTTCCATTATCCCAGGACGCCCAATTTTTTTCGTGAAGATGCAGTGAGAGCTTCCAAGACGTCTGAGCCTGTTGCCGAGATCGTAGATCGCTTGAAAAGGGGGAAATCCCTGGTCTGGAGCGTTTGACTCGCGTGCAGAAATGCAAAGTGCCGTGACGTATCTTGCAGGCTTCGCATCTCGGGAACGCAGTATTGTGCCGCGATCGCGCTTGCTGCATTGGATTCCTTGGAGTTTTCTCTTCGATTTACATACTTGGATTGTCCCAAAAGACCGATATTTGACTGAAATACGACGGTTTGTAGCTTGGCTGTCCAGACGCACCAGTGGGTAAACTCGCCAACTTTCAAGTGCACTTTTCTGCACTGTACAGTTTTTGCGATAAGGTCTGTTTTCTCATCTGACGGCTCATATATATATATATATCATAATGTTGTGAAGAAAGGACAAGAGGACTCTCTGACATTTTCTTCTGACAGTGACATTTGTAAATCCATCCATTGTATCGAGAAACCATCAACAACCAACAAGATCAAGCAAGGTGACACCATCAATGGTATTGTTCACCTGAAATAGGTTTACAAAGATAAAATCGATGATACTCTCAGTCTCAAACTTGTTGTAGTTGCCATAAAACATTTCCAGAAAGAAGAAGTAAAATTCTCAACAAATGATTTGTAAAAGATAGTCATAAAACTTCACAAAAACGTTTCTGTTTTAGAAGTGAAATCATGGATGCGTGGTTTGATGACGACTTCTCCACAAACAAAGAAGAAGAAATCATGGATACATGGATAGGTGATGAAGACTCTACCAGAAAAGATAAGATGATAGCAGACTACATTGACTATAGAAACCAGGAATGGTATCCAACAGATATGGAATTGATGATTTTGGAAAATGAAGTAACTCCAGAGGATCTTGAGGTGTATGAGATGAATAAAAATGATCTGTATGATACCGCGTCTTACTTCGAAGAAATAGAAAAATCCAAAACCAAAACAGGAATCGAAACAAGATTGGAGATAACCCTGATCAACGTCGGTTTACTAAAATATCTGAACAAAACTCCCTTCAACAAACTTATTGATGAAATTCAGAGGATCAAGGAAGTAGCAAATAAAGATAAAACGGTCAAAGTGAGTTATCCATTCATCCTTTCGAAACTCATTGATGATGAAGATGATGTGATCAAGATCAAACCATTCATTCCAAAATGTAAAAAATCCCAAAAAAGACTTGATGCTATATGGGAGAATTATAGAAAATCAAATGTGTAAGAAAAGTGAAAAAAGTCTTTTTTCTCATGATTACTGGACAAACTGCTTCATCATATCCGGCGCCTACCTCATGAATGGAAACGCTGCTGTCAAACTCCTCCTCAGCCAGATATCTTGGTATTTCATGGTGTCCGAACGCTAACGTATTACATCCATCTTCTGTGATGAATCTTTTGTGTCCAATGGTGATAAGGCTATCTTATTTACTGTTTCTCCGAAAATACCGTGTCTATGACTCCGGAGTGTTGTCATTTCTCGATGGAACACGGATTGATCCAAGAGACAATTTCGGAAATCATCAAGTGTGACAGTTTTCTTGAGCACTGATGTCTTCACCTCCTTTGCTCTTTTTCCGCTTTCCTCACCAGAGTAACTGTACATCTTAGAGCGAAGTCCCACAAACTCAGTTATCAGTTTCCCACCGAGTTCATCTTTGAACAGGCCAACAACTTTCTTGTTTTTCTCAGAATATAGCGGATGTGATTGATCATAATTGCTTGCATCATACTTCTCAAGAAACTCACCCATATCATCAAACAGGTCATCAGTAAAGAAATGAAGAACCAAGCTGTCTGTATCGGTGTACAAGAGTCTCACATCAGAGCCATACAACGCTTTCAGATGATTGTAGTAAAAGTAGGCCTTGACGGATTATGCTAATATTTTCGTGAAATTATGCTTTTCGCATTGCTGAAAAAATTGCAGAATTATGCTATTTTTATGCTAAAAGTTATCATATTATGCCGCATTATGCTCACATATGCTCCTAATGTATTATGTATATGATGGTTCTGTGCAAAATAACCGAAGAATTTTTTGGAGAGGGCGTTTTACTGTAGTAGCAGAAGTTCAACGGGGTCAACGCACCGTCCGACCTAGCTACGACCGTCACTGATTGTAGTGGACTGGACATGTTATCAAGGGAGTCGTACACCTACGACTTCCTGGTGCATCTACTGTCTTGTAGAACATGTACAACTGTATGGAATTTGATGCGAACAGGCGGATTATTCCAATTTTATGCGATTCGTATGCAATTCGCCTCGACTTATGCGATTATTCGATTTTGGTAGGAATTATGCGAAAAATTATGCTAGCATAATCCGTCAAGGCCTAAGTAAAAGTCATACATGAGCGTCTTTGTTGCAATCGGAAAGCTGTGGAACTGCCTTCCACCAAGGCTGACATCCCAAGATTCACTTTCTAAATTTCAGCAGCAATATCGCTTGCACGTGAAAAGTTTTAAATTTGACTGTAGTGGTATATCCCTGGACATTTAAATTAATTGTTTTATTTTGAACAACCCAGCCCTGTGTTTATTGCTCACTATGTAGCATATACTGTAACACGTGTAGTTTTCCTCACTGTTTATTTCTATTGCATGATTTGCATCAGGAGATCCCCTCGACAGGCCATCGCCTCTAGCTCTGGGAGATCCTTTAATAAAGATTATTTATTAATTTGAGAGATCCAAAATCGACATCCCAACGTATATGGGCTTGTTGAGGATGACCTTTGTCCTGTTGCTTTGTACTCCGACCCGGTCATCATTGAAGATCACATGGCGGTTGTACGTTGGTTTGGCAACAAGCTGTTTGATTTTTTTCTCCTCACGACTTCTCAACAATTTTATGTTGACTCTCCTCCGAACGTTTTCCATAGTTTTCCCAAACACCGCATTGTTCATTAGGTTATAGAAGTCCTTAGAGAAATCATCCTTTGCCTTCTTCCGGAGATCAGTGTTCTTCTGGATGTAGTCTCTCATCCACGGCTTCTGAGTAAATTTCAGAACACGATGGATTTTGATACAACGTAGTCCAAGCTGAGTGTAGAGTTTCAAATTTCGATAATGGAGAACGTACTTTGTCTTGTCCCTCAGGTTTGAGAGCATCTACTCCAGAAGAATTGAGTTTATCAACAAGCTCCTGCTTGTATGGAGATAGCATGTCCTCATTGACGGAAAGACGTTCCGGAGCAACTGGATAATCGTTGTGCTCCTCATGAAGTTCGTGTGGATATTCCAGATCACACTCAACGATATACCCCGATGAGAAATCATCTCTTGTATTCAGTATCTTCTTAAGGAGTTTCTCTGATGGCTTCTCCCACTGAAAATCAGACACTGGGAGATGCTGTGACATTGCCCAACCATAGAGATGGTTCGCATCCAGATACTGGATAAAAGAACAATTTTTCTTGATCCTTAGTGAGGTCCATCGGTGTTGGATTATTGAGTCCTGATTGGATTTTCTTCTCCTCAGTTTATCAAAGGATACATCCATGGCATCATCACCCCGGTAGAAACACTGACTTGTCATCACCCCGTCAGAACGCACTACGACATAGCCAAAACTACAAGCAATATCCTGTGTATCCTGGATAGTTTGTGGGCGTTTCACTCCATCGATTTTCTTGACCAGTGCCTCAGTGTCAGCATAGATGACATGAAGGCATTGTAGATGATTGATAAATTTCAGCGTTGGTTGATCGTCATCCGGTTCTGGTAGTACCATATGTGCTGATAATCCAGTGACATTATCACAATACTCCTGATGGTTGCTCAGGGATTTCTCTGTGTTGTGTGGTTGGAGACATCTTGTACAGAAGAATTTTCTGGCTTTGTGTTTTGACTGATCGTAGCACAATCTACTGAAATCCTTGATCCAACAGAAGTGATTCTGATATTTTTGGTAAAGTAGAAGATTGATCACTTTCTCACCTCTTTTCTTTGTCAACAGCAGTGGATAGATACACGTTATCCTCATACCCAAAGACATTGATAGCTAGGTTGTTTTGCTTCTCAACTTTGAAAATTTGACTCAGTGGTGTTGGAAAATCGATTCCGATCAGATCAAGTTTGTTGCTATATTCTGTGTACTGAGTTACCCTGTCACCATTTTTCTTTGCTGGATGCAGAGCTGAGAGCAGTGCCCACATCAGACATTAATCATCCTCATTCTTGACATTGATGATTGCCTTCTTTTTCTTGAGATTGTTTGGTAAATCAAGGTAGGATTTACCTCTCATTGGCTGATATGCTGCTACATCAACATAAAATCTGGTGATGTGATTGATGTGCCGGTTTGATCCATTCTCTATCCACTTATCGATATTTCTATGAATTTGTGAATGTGCCGCTCGAATGCCGTCACCAATCTCATGAGATGTTGTGACTGTCATTGGTCCACTTCTGAAGTATGGTTTGTCTGTGGCTGTTATGTCATCTCCTTTCTCCATTTCCACTTGTAATATTAAACTGACTTTCACACCTTTGAGATTTTCCAGTTCTTTCTGTATCAATGTTCTCAGTGGGATGCTGATACTGTCAAAGAATATAATATTATACAGATCTGGATGATTCTCTTTCGGTTCATAGATGAACGATTTCAGAATCCCTTTTGGTACTGATTTCGAGAGTGTGACCAGTGGTGTGACAATCGGATACCTCTTCCGATTTTTTCTTGAGAAGTTCCCGATTCTTTTTTTTTGTCCTAATTTTTTGTGTCCACCAGAGTTGTTTCTCATTCTTGAGCTTCTCCCCATCATAGGTGAGTTTGCTTAGGTCAAATACCATCTTTACACTACACAAGGATTTTTCGATCAGAGTTAGCAAGACTGTATACCACTACCCTCCAATAATTGACTGTGATCTTCCAAGCACTAAGATCGTGGGTTCGAGTCTCGCTATTGAATCTTCCAGGTCTGTATTTATTCACAGTATCCAATTTTTCAATCCAGTATCGCTCTCTTCTTTTTAGCTCATCTTGATTAAACACCGACATAGAGTCAATCTCAGCAATTTCTAAAAGTCCAAGATCAAGCAGAAAGAATGAGGTCACAAATCTCCATTTACGTTTTTGATATGTTTTGTACCCTGAACTATGAAGAACGTAGAAGTTGCGACTTCGGCGGTAATAGTAATGAAGTTGATTGCTCCAACGAGGAACACGCGCTTCTTGCCGAACTTGACACTTGACTGACTCACGACTGCCATCCGGAGCACACCAGGAGCACGTCGCACCTTCCACTCGGCAAACCTGCAAGAAAGCACCACTCCCTGCTCAATACACAGTGTTTCGGGGAATTCACCCCTCATCAGTTGAGCTTGAGTAGGCTGAGGAAGATTGTGCCTGAAAAGCAACACTTATATACTGCTCTCCAGGCCAAACCATCACCAGGGATACAAACGTACAGAGACGCTTTGTTTCAAGCGCGACAAACACCTCGTGACAAACACCTCGTGAAGCCCCAGAGGTGTTTGGCGCGCTGGAAACAAAGCGTCTCTGTAAGTTTGTATCTCTGGTGATGGTTTGGCCTGGAGAGCAGTATATAAGTGTTACTTTTCAGGCACAATCTTCCTCAGCCTACTCAAGCTCAACTGATGAGGGGTGAATTCCCCGAAACACTGTGTATTGAGCAGGGAGTGGTGCTTTCTTGCATGTTTGCCGAGTGGAAGGTGCGACGTGCTCCTGGTGTGCTCCGGATGGCAGTCGTGAGTCAGTCAAGTGTCAAGTTCGGCAAGAAGCGCGTGTTCCTCGTTGGCGCAATCAACTTCATGAACTATGAAGGTCCATTCTATTTTTCAGTGGGAGACATGTGGAGACAACATACATCTTTTCAGTGTGCTCACTCACAAGCTTGTAAATTTTGCATGGAGAAGTCATCTATGGCATGGTAGGTAATCGGTTTCACAAATTCTTTATAAACTTGTTGGATTTTACCCTAAAGCATGTACTGTTTAGATAAAGTAATTGCTGGTATGGGGTGAATAGTGGGGAAAAAGAAAAAAGGAGGAGAGTTGGACTCCCTTGTTGTTATCAATATTCATCTATATTTTCCTGAATCAACTCTCTCAGATAAAATTTAATTGATTGAGTAGGAATTCAACAGTTTCTCATATCTTTAATTTTCACAAATTCTTTGGAAATTGTTGGGGGTGATATCCATCTGTTCATCAAGATTAGTTTCCATCACATCATCACACAAATCATTGAACATTGAATGAAAATCATCCACCAAATTTCTTTCGTCCATCACATCACTACCACCATCAATGTGATTAGTAAATGATTCCATATCCTCCCTTGGATCACCACAATCAGGAGTATCAGGTTCAGACGGGTAGTCATCATAGGAGAAATAGTCACTTGGAAAAAACACAGCCAAATTTGTAGGTAATCGATTTCACAAATTCTTCAAACTTGTTGGATCTTACCCTAAATCGTGTACTGCTTAGATAAAATAATAATATTGCTGATGGGGTGAATGTTGATGGTTGTCAATGGGTGCGAAGAAAGAATGATAGGTAGACAAACATGATCATGTTTAACATAAACTGCTATGGTACAGTTAGTTTTGGATACTCGCTTTCCAATATTTCACATTTCCGGGAAAATATTCTGGGGGTGAGTTTGGAATTTCACAAATATGACCGGGAACACGATACGATTACTATCCACATATTTACCAATAGTCCACAGATTTTTCTGTCATTGACAAAAGCAGAGCTTGACAAAATAGATTGTGGGAATTTCCAGTTAGTGAGCGCTGATAAGATTGACGGGTCCTTGGAAGAATATTGGGGAAAAGAAGGATTGATGTCACATCTTTGTATACTGAGAAATAAAAAAGTAAATATATACATCAAGATGAATGTTCATTGCCTATCGTGTAAGACAAAGCAACAGATGAGGGGAATACAAGGAGATGTCACATCAACTGGTCAACCATATGTCAAGGATAAATGCTCAGTATGTGGTCGATCGTGTTCACAATTTATCAAGAAATCAGAAATCAGAGAAGGTGGATTCCTGTCCAGCTTATTCAAGATTTAAGAGTAAAAAAAAGATAGATACGAAATGGACTGATGATCTGGCTGATGAGTTACATAAACCGAAACGTGTGAAATTTACCAGAGACGTGTGACTGTGAGTGAGATTGATGAAATCTGGTCTGCCGATCTCGTGAACATGACAGCTTTTAGTAAATAATTATAATGATAAAATCAAAATTCTGCTTACTGTCATTGTTCTGTTCAGCAGATATGCTTGGGCTGTCCCACTCGAATCCAAGAAAGGTGTTGTCATCCAATCAGCATTTCGATCCATCGTGAAAACTAGCAGCAGGAAACCACGAAAGCTGTGTGTTGACCAGGGGACCGAGTTCTATAATCGAACGTTCAAACACTGCCTTGATGAGAATCAGATCACGATGTACAGCACTCACAACGAAGGAAAGGCTGTTGCAGTTGAGCGTTTCAACCGAACTCTAAAAACCTGGATGTAGAAATACTTCAGTGCTAACTCCACCAGTAGGTACATCGATGTCCTTCCACATTTGGTACAGAAGTACAACACGACAAAACACAGAGGTGTCCGGATGACGCCAACTGAGGCATCACGTGAGAAGAACGCCGATCGAATCCGTGATTCACTGGATGAGAAATCCCCACTATCCAGGTCCACCAAATTCCAGATAGATGACCATGTCCGACTGATGAAGCAGAAACAACATTTCAAGAAAGGATAGTCTCCAAACTGGACTGAGGAGGTATTCCAGGTCACCGATATTGTCCCAACCAGACCCACTACGTACTCTGTCAAGGACCTCGATGGTGAACCCGTTGATGGCTCGTTCTATGAGCAAGAACCCCAGAAAACTACTCAAGAAATCTACCAGATCAAGAAAGTGCTCCGAAAGGACAACAAGAAGAAACAAGCCCTTGTGAGGTGGAAAGGCTACTCGGCAGGATTCGACAGCTGGGTCCCATTTGATCAACTCAGTTGGTTGTTTGAAAATTCAGAAATTACAGAATGGCTCAGACCATGTACCACGCAGTGGTTGCCAGATATTCTGGATTATATGAAGAATGTGATGTCGAACATATCAACGTGTTTGGCCTAGTTTCCTAGCATGTGACAGCTTTTTTGTAGTGGAATGTTTTTTTGTTTTTTTTCATTTGTTTTGTTATGCGCATGCTTGAGGTGTCCTATAAAGTCGGCCCGGCCCGTTTCCTTGTAGTTCATTGGCCTTTGATAGCGAGCCTTTGAGAACATTTGGGAGGGCAAGGGATGGGACGTTGATATGTTCGACATCCCATTCTTCATATAATCCAGAATAGCTGGCAACCACTGCGTGGTTTGAGCCATTCTGTAATTATATTTCAGAATGCTCTGCCTCCATATCAACGTGATTTCGTAGCTTATATCCCAGTGGTTGGCAGCGTCTTTTGCAGGATAGCACCGCATTAGAATAAGAGGCATTGTGCTGAGGTTTATAATAGAATTTCTGGAAGACGGATTGACTGCTCCAGTCTGCAGTGGCTGAAGCCGATGTACTTCTAGTCGAGTGTGCCTTGAAGATAGTTGTATCAATTCCTGCCTGTGATAGACCGGCTTTGAGCAAGCGTGCAATTGTAGAGGAAGTCACCGGTTTGTGAGGCCGGATTGTTGCCAGAAATAGGCGAGTCTCGCCCGAGCGGTGAGGCTCAGTCCTTTGCACATTCTCCATTAAGGCTTTGACTGGGCAGAGTTTGACATCATCAGTGAAAGTGGCAAAGAAAAATTCAGCCAGAGGTTTAGATTGTCGAGACTGCTTTGCAGGAACACACGACTGAAAGGTTGCACCCTCCGGGGAGAATTGCTGTAATCTGGTATCAAGGTTAGCTAAGTCAACCGACCGAGATGGTCGTGTCAAGGCAAGAAGCATGACTGTTTTGTGAGTTAGATCACTAAGTGTTAGGGTAGAGTTATCGC
Source organism: Sycon ciliatum (assembly GCF_964019385.1). Classification (NCBI taxonomy): domain Eukaryota; kingdom Metazoa; phylum Porifera; class Calcarea; order Leucosolenida; family Sycettidae; genus Sycon; species Sycon ciliatum. The sequence goes on from NC_088652.1 coordinate 17,346,203, forward strand.
CCAGGGTTATGACAAATGACAGCACGTTGGAGACATCCCACGTGGTACTATATCTAGGTTGCGATGGTCTCTGATGGAAGACTCCCTTCAGAAGTCTTATGACCAACGGGTGCTGCCCGACATCATAGCCATTGATTTTATCATGAGCAGATGATATAGCTGAGCGGTAGTTGTTGATAGACCGGTACTGGTAACCATCTTCAAAAAGAGATGCCAGAAAGTTAACTGTGGCGGAGATATCACTTGAAAAGGGATCTGAGTTCAGAGCACAAGCGACTCCATTTACTAAAGAGAGAGTCATACGTTTTATTTGACTTTTCTCGCCACGATGCAATGAGGAGGTTTGAAGCCTTTGCTGAAACCTCCTTGTCTGTGAATCGTTTCCGGAGATGCTCCACGCGGCTACAGTCCATTCATTGGAAACTTGCACCCTAACTTTTTGGTGTCTCTCACATAGTTGTAGATATCGTGAAAACAACAGTACATCCTGCATTGTGTGACCCCTGACCCGTGCAATTACTCCTTGCCACATTTGAGGCCAGAAAAGTCCAAGAACAGGGAAATAGAAATTCAGCCAGGTTTACTAAATTAGGACAGGTATGCCATGGCAAAATGTATGGAGAAGCAGATCCAAAACCCAGATATTTGAGGTTTAAAGTGGGTTTTTGATCCTCAATTCGGCCCAAATCCGACTTTCAAAAGCCAGCGGGCCAGTTTCCGATGAATGGACTGTAGATGAGGGTTTATGTCCAGCCTGTTTACACTGTGCGTGGGTTGTATGAGATCATCCATCTCCGGCAAAAGAAGTGGTTCTGATGTCAGCAGATCCAGTAGAAGTGGGTACCATGTACCAGGGTTGGCTGGGCCACACTGGGGCAATCAGTATCACTTGTGCTCCTTGATCCTTGGTCTTGGCTAGGGTTTTTTATTTATTTTTTATACGAAAGTCCACTATATTCCCGAATATGTGCGAGACGTGGTGGTGGGGCCAGGCTGCTCTGCCGACCTCAAGGGTCTCGGCGTCTACGCAGACAAAGCGCGCCATAATGCAGTAAAGCAATGAGGAGGGGATGAAGAGGGGAAATGAATAATAGTGAGAAACGAGGACAATGGGTAGATGGTCGTGAGAGAAGCAGAGTGAAAGATGACGTCACATTTTGGTAAGGGGGGAGGAGGCTGCTAGAGAGGCGCTGGTCTAAACCGTTTCATAGGGCGTCGGTGGCTGTTTGCCAGTTCAGGTGCAGCAGATACTTGTTGCATTTTCCTTGAAGGATTGGAGCTGTCTGGGTTGCGGCCGTGCTGGTAGAATGGTCGCTGGTAGGCTGTTCCACAAGGGAATAATGCAGTCTGGGTAGGAACCCTGGAGGCTGCTACGAATGCGCACGGGCAGCGTCGACTTGAGCTGGAGCGGGTGTCAGTGGGCAGTCTCCGTTGCTAACCTAGTGGATCGACCACCCACTGGGCGGGGTTGGCTGGAGGTGGGAGGATGGGCTTCAGGGGGCTGGTTGTTGGAAGGTAGGACAGCTTGAACATGATCGAAAGCGCAGCAACCAGTCGGCGGTGTTTCAGGCTGGGAGCCAGGCGCCTGGGCCAATCACCTTCAGTGCCCTGTGCTGGATTTTGTCCAGCTTGGATGTACCTGACCCCATCCACACCTGGCAGCAGTATTCCATTGTTGGCCGCACGAAGCCTTTGTAGACTGCCGTGCGGCCGCTAGAGTCCAACAGGGGTGCAACCTTTCTCAGGAAGTGTAGGCGTTGGGCAGCCTTTGAGGCCACGGCCCGGAGGTGTGCTGCGTAGGACAGTTGCGAGTCGAATGCTATGCCCAGAAGTCTAATTTCCTTCTCTTCAGGAACAGTTACTCCATCGAAGAGCACTGGTGGGAACGCTGGGGGAGGCTTGCGGTGGTCGATGATGAGGGCCTGAGATTTGGATGGCTCGAAGGTGACCTTCCACTTGGAACCCCAGTGGGAGACGGCGTCCACTGCTTCCTGGAGTTGTGCTGCAGAGTCGGATATGCTGGCGGTGGCAGAGGTGCACTGATACAGTGTCGTATCATCTGCATACGTGGCAAGCTCAGCACCAGCAGGCAAGGTGTCCTCGCAGTCATTTACGTACAGGAGGAATAACGTAGGTCCAAGGATGCTACCTTGTGGTACCCCTGCTTGGATATGGTGCAGGGAGGACTCTTGGCCGCCCACAATAGCCTGCAGGCGCCGGTTGTGCAGGTAGCCTTCCAGCCATCCGAGAAGCGGGCCGTCTAGACCGTACACGGAAGCCTTGTGCAGCAGGCCAGCATGGCTGACTTTATCAAAGGCGCCTGCTATATCTATCGCCAAAATATGGGCGGCTCCTCCAAGGCCGGCTGCTCTGGACCATTCACAGTGGAGCTTGGTTAAGATGTCAGCTGTGCTCAGGCCCTTTCTGAACCCGAACTGCTTCGTAGAGATGACATTGTGGGACTCAAGGAAACTGGTTATCTGACGATTGACAATTGTTTCCATCACTTTGGATATTATAGACAGCAGAGACACAGGTCTGTAGTGTTGAGGCAGGTTCTTGGATTTCTTCTTGTGAATGGGTATGACTCTAGCTGTCTTCCAGGATGTCGGCATAACCATGCTGTGGAAGCTAAGGGAGAACAGTTTGGAGAGTGGCTTACTTAGGGGGTCAGCACACATCTTCAGAACTCGCGCGGGAATGCCATCCGGTCCAGTAGCTTTCGATGCATTTAAGCGCCGCAGTTCTCTCTTGACAGTGGCAGGGCGGAACCGAACCGTTGAGAGCTTTTCAGCCGTGCGCTGAGCAACGTGGGGGAAATCAGTCGCAGGGTGGTTGGTGGGGAAGTCGTCGGCGCCCAGGCTGCACTTTGAGGCGAAATTCTGCCCAAACCACTCAGCTTTTTCGGCATTCGATACGCATTCCAAACCAGGCTGCGGCGTGAGAGTTGGGATGGACGTGTTTCTGCTGCTGCCACCTGCTTGCTTGATGGTAGACCACCACGAGCGCGGTCGCTCAGGCTAGCTTTGGAGAGCTTAGTACGCAGGGTAGCCAGGCGGGCCACCTTGATATGCTGGAGGATGTCATTACAGCGTAGAGTGGCTGCTGAGGCTGTCTGCCGCGCTGCTGTTGACTTCTGCCGTATGGCAGTAGCCCAAGCCCTATCTTTTTGCTTTTATGGCATCGGTGCACTTAGGGGTCCACCAAGCTGGATCCGTCGGCCGGGATGTGAGTTGCGGGGATGGGATGAAACGTGACATGCCCTGGAGGATAACTTTTATGCACGTGTATATCTAGAGTGCGGATGCAAGTTTTTGCGCTCCGCGGTCGAGTTTGTTTCACCGGTGTAGCTGCCTTCGGCAGGACCGCACCTACACTGATTTGTTCTAGTGTTGATGTATGACTCAATAATATGGCGACTAACGAAGATATGGACTTAGCTCTGCTTACATACGAGGAGCTGCTCACAGTTGCCCGAGCTACAGGACTGACCAACCCGGAGACAATGGGCCGACAAGACTTGGTTGTTGCCCTTCGCAAGGAAGGACTAGGAATACGGAAGTCACCAGACCAAATGGTAAGCGACCTGCTCTCCACTTTTCAGCTGCTTAACGAGACTATAAAAGGTATGGCTTCAGAAATAGAATGTCTTCGAACGAGCAAGACAGACGCAATTGTCTCTTAGAAGTTGCTCAACTGAAGGGAGTAGTAGAGAGAATGCAGTCCACAAATCCCGTACCCGTAGCGTCCCCAGCTTGCACTGACCAAGAGAAATTGTACAGTAGCACTGCAAGGAAAGCTGCCTCACCAACAGGCACACACACCAGCACGGACGGTAGTACACGTACTACTACAAGAAGTAGTACCCCAACGGCCAGACCTGACCTGCCCGCCAAACCTCAAACGCAAGATACAAGCACAAGCGACAATGGGTGGCAAAACCCACACCGCCGCCGCCCTGCACAAGCCGACACCAACACTACCGGTACTCGTAGTCCACTGAAACGCACTATCACAAGCCAGTTCACAAAAGAGCCAGCCCGTACCAAACGCACTGACCTTCAGGGCGTGGAGTGGGTGAAGCGCACGGCTTTCTACCTTGGCAATGTAGACCTTGGATGCGATGCTGCCTCAATTGAACTGTGGTGTAAAAGGAAAGATGTCGAAGTTTTTCACTGCTCAATCTCAGAATCACGGTACTTTGGTACAGCTTATGCCCACCTGGTTGTGGGAGAGAACTGTGTAGACAAGATCCAAGGGCCTGGTTTCTGGCCTGACAAAATTAGTATCCGGAAATGGAGGTTCCACACTGACCAGGCTGAATCTGAACAATGAGTAAACCAACACCTCAACTTGACCCTAACGCAACACCCTTCTATCCTTCAACGCCCCTAGCCTCCTTTCCCGTAGCCTGTATCAATGCACGTTCCCTTAGAAACAAATCTGCTGAGCTATCCGACTTTCTCACGACCAGCTGTCCCCTTGTTGTTTGCATAACTGAAACCTGGTTGTGTCCACAAATTTCCCTCTCCTTCCCAGGCTATGAATGTTTTCGAAGGGATCGACCCACCTCCGAGAATAAAATTAACACCAACGACTTCCTGGCCTATGGCGGTGTTGCTATCTTAGTAAAATCAAGTGCATTTGGTCCTATTACCCACCGTACAGACCTACATCTTCCGCAATTCGAAGCTACCTGGGTAGAGATATCGCCATCCACTGGAACCTCTGCTTGCCCCACGCGCCAGCAGCCCATCCAAATTGCGGCTGTCTACCGCCCACCGTCCACCGACCCGTCGGTGATAGATAACTTTTACGCCTCGTTTCAAAGCTGCTTGACTAAAATACGGACCCCTGGCTCGCCAGTCCTCATCATGGGAGATTTCAATGCTAAATGTTCCACCTGGTATGGAACAACAACAGACACTGCAGGCCACCACCTTTCATGTCTTCTTGACATGTTTGCCTTGCAGCAACACGTCACATTCTCGACCCACCGCTTCCACAAAGGCAATGAGGCTGCTCTGGACCTGATGATCACTGACACTGCAGCCAGCATCTGCGATCCGCGCCCCTCAGCCCCTCTCGGTCAGTCGGACCACTCAATTGTTCTCGGCCGTTTGTGCATCCCGACATGTACCGCATCACCACCTGCACCCAACACTACACTGCCCTCCCATTCCTTCCAGATACCTGACTTCAGTCAGTTTGACATCTCCTCCATTCTTCCCACTCACCTAGTTGCTCTTAATGAATCCATTGCTAATTTGAACTGGCATGCTGCTCTCCAGTTGAAGCTTGGAGATCCAAACCGTACTGCTCCAGCATTTTATGACATCCTTCATAGTCCATGCTCCGCTTTCCTACCCACCCGGTCGCGCTCTTCAGCCCCTAGACGACGTACACCAAGTCCCCGTGGCTGACACGTGCTGTTAAAGCTCAGCTGAAGAGGAAGCGAGACTCGTACAGCTTGTATCGCAAGTATCCTACCCCTAGCAATCACGAGCATTACAAGTGCGAACGTAACAGAGCACGAATCCTATCTAGAGAGGCTCACCGCCAGTATGTGTCCTCCATTAGCACTAACCCCTCATCCATTATTCCATCCACCCCTAGTTTGTTCAAGTTTGTTAAGCAGCTTCGTTCGCCGACCCCTGTTGGAAACCCTATCATCACTGAACTCCATGAAAATAACACAGTACACAACGACCCTACCCAGATTGCCAATGCTCTGAATCGCCAATTCATCAGCTTTGGAACACCGGATGATCCTGCATGGTCTCTCCCTGGTATTCCACACCACGGGCTCCCAGCACTATCCTCTTTTAGCACTACTCCCACCGCCATTGCTCAGCACATCCGTCGCCTAAAGCCCAAGAAGGCGGCAGGTGCAGATGGCATATGCCATGAACTGCTAAAAGCCCTGTCTCCTAGTATAGCTATCCCTCTCAGCCTAGTTTTCAACCAGTCCTTCGCCACCGGAATCTTCCCTGATGTCTGGAAGGCAGCTGTGGTTGTGCCTATTTACAAGAATAAAGGCAGTAAACTGTCTGCATCCAATTACCGGCCGATTTCACTCCTTTCCACCATTTCAAAGCTCTGTGAACGTGTGGCATTTGGCCACTTATACCAACATGTGAACCCGGTCCTTGACCCGTCACAGTCCGGATTTCGGCGAGGTGATTCGACCGCCTGGCAGTTGCTGAGGCTTGTGCAGAAGCTATATGAATGCAAGGATCAGAAGCAATTTAGCCTCCTATGTTTTTTCGACCTCAGCAAAGCATTTGAGACTGTCTGGACAAGGGGTCTCCTCCATAAGTTAGCAGCGTTTGGCGTAGCCGGGACGTGTCTGCAGTGGCTCACCAGCTACCTCACTGAACGTCGACAGAGTGTCCGAATTGGACATGCCCTGTCCGCCCCTCTAACAGTCCACTCTGGAGTGCCCCAGGGCTCTATCTTGGGGCCTCTATTGTTCATCGTATACGTTAATGATTTGGCAGGTTTGGATCATACCTCACTCTACGCGGACGATACAGCGCTCCATATAACCAAGCCAGGCTTATTGCAAGCCTGCGACTCGCTACAGTATCACATTAATCAAGTTGTGCGCTGGATGTCGAAGTGGAAACTCCGCCCCAATGTGTCGAAAACGGCAATCCTTTGTATCCCCCACGACCCTCCAGTAACCTCACCCTCCTTACGACTCGGCTTTTTACTTTCCCTGATGATCCCATTGCTATCAACATTGTTAAAAATCACAAACACCTTGGTATATTTCTTGATGAACACTTGTCCTGGGATTCGCACGTAACCTATATTGAAAAGCGAGTTTGCTCCGCGATAGGCTGCATTTCTCCTCACATCTCCCATCTACACCATGGTTGTCGAATACAAATTTATCACTCTTATGTTCTTCCTTTGTTTGATTACTGCTCTCTCGTTTGGTCCTCCGGTCTATCCTCCGCTCTTATGCATCGGTTAGAAGTCACCCACCGTAAATTACTTCGATTAATATTTCGCATGCCCCTTCTGACCTCCTCTCAGACGCTATACATTTTGGCTTCCTCTTCCCCTCTCTCAGAACGCTTTCCCCACTCGGCATGCAAATTCATTCACCGTATTAAGCTTCAACTTGCTCCTCCTCATGCACTTGCGCATTTAAGCTGGTTCAATAATAGCTCGCGTACTAGATGTTCTCTCCATTTCCCACTTGCCAGGTCATCGATCCTTTTAAAATCCCCTCTGTTCAAGTCCTATTCTCATTAGTCTCGGCTTCCGCAGGAGGTAAAGTCTCGTGACACCTTCGCTGCATTTTGTTCCATTCTGCCCGCGCCTAAGTTGAATTGAATTGAATTCGTTGTTTTCCATTGCTAGCCTAATCTTCATACTGCTCTCTCCAGGTTCCTATAGTACTCCTTTTGTTTTGTTTTCTTTTCTCTTTTTCTTCTCCTTCTTTTTCTCAGTTGTCCCCACCATGGCTGGTTAAAATCGCCCGCATCACATGCTTATTGGCACTATGTCATCGTGATTGTGAAATAATAATAATAATAATAACTTCGGTGATGTTGGCACACGACTCATCAGCGCTGGTGGTGAAGGCAGTTAACCAGTCATAGGCTAGGAAAAAGTGACAGAGGCGGTTCCAGTCTGCTTGGTTGTACCGCCAGGCAGTGCGTGTGGTTTTTGGTTCACGGAACGCAGAGATAGGGAAGTCCATGGTGAGGACAGCGTGGTCAGAGGACCCCAGTGGGGCATGGCATTTCACCTGAACCGGTTCGCCGAAGTCAGACATCACAAGGTCCAGGGTGTTGTCTCCACGTGTGGGGATGTTGACATGTTGCTCCAGGCCATGGACATAGCAGAGTTCCTCGGCTGCTTCTCCTGCCAAGGTAATCTTGGTGCTCCCTATTCATGCTGCATTGTGGACATTGAGGTCCCCTGCGGGGATAACATAGTCACCGTGGCTGCGGGCCTCATCTAGGTGGGTATCAAGGTATTCGATCAGCTCCGTGTCTGTCCCGGATGTGGAGCCTAATCGGTAGAGTGCACAGATAACAATCTTGTACCGGCTAGCTGTTGATACAGATATCCATAATTATGACTTCGTGATGTTCCGTGCTGAACCGGTCCAGGTGCTCGAAGGCCATGTTTGATTTCACCCAAATGGCAACTCCGCCTCCATGAGCGTTTCTGTCATGTCGGATTGGCGGAGCGTATCCGGACAGACAGACCTCACTGTCAGTGACCTTTGCGGTTGAGAATTGTGTCTCCGTAACAACGATGACATCAAGTGAGGAGCACTTTGCAACATGTGCAAGTTCACCAAGCTTCAACTTTAGGCCAAAAGCATTGGTGAGTAGCAGCCTGAGGAAGCGCTTCATTGGTGACCATGCAGGTCATGTTGTGGCGCAGATCCGTTTGATCTCTTCAGGTCTCCAGGCTCTGGTGGGGAGAGGTGGGAGTTTCTCCGTTTTTGGCCACCATGTAGTGGAGTGGAGATGATGTCTGCCGGTGGTGGTGGCGGTGGCGGGGAGGAGGTTGAGCCCTGCTGCTGTTGTTGCTGTTACTGTTGCTGTTTAATCAGAACACTGGCACAGGTGCTGTTTCTGCTACTGTGGCGGCGACTGCCCTCAGGGCTGGTTTCAGAGAACCTCCATGGCCTGCAGTATAGGGGTCTTGGCCAGAAGTTGGGCGCTGTCACTGTGGAGAGTGAAGTGGCATCGATGGTCACTCTTGCGGAAGCACGCCAACTTTCTGACAGCCATACACTGCAGGCGTCGACAGGAATAGAGGCGCCCAGAAACTCACTCCTGGTTTTGATAAATTGCCTGAAGTGGCTCTCAGTGCTATCTGTGGCGATATTGCCCACGTACACTACGGCACGCTTGTTCTTGGGTGGTTCTGAGGAGACAAGCTTCCATGAGTCATCCTCGATAACATGGAAGATTGGCTTGTACTCTGTTACATCTGTCTGGGACTTGGACTCTGTCACATCTGTCTTGGGCTGTGACTCAGAACACTCTGCCTTTGCCAAGCCACCGCTTCCCTGGGCCTGGGGGCCGCGGGGCTTTCGATCCGCTCTTGTGACGTCAGTGCGTGATACGGTGCTGGGTTCCATGTGCATGTGAGCTGCAGCTTGCTTTATTTTTATTTTTTATAGTTACAATCTGGTATACTCTTTAAAGGGGAAGTATACCCTAAAATCAAATTTTCACCAGTTGTAGTCTTCGGTGTGCTGAGTCGAATGGTCTTGGTCCGAGGAAGCTGAGACGCTCCCTTCCTACTTGAATCCCAATCGAACTCGCGCACTTCCACCGAAACTGGGTGACTGCGCCCTACTAGATGGGGATTTGTATGCAAAATGTCACTAAAAGCGCCATTTCGTTCTTATAAAAGCACGGATGACCGCGATTGGCCCATATGTTGTAGTCTTTTGGACGCTGAGTCGACTGGTTTTGGTCCGAAAAGGCTGCGATGCAGCGTTCCTCCTCTATTCCCAATCGAACATGGTTGAACAAGTGGTCACGTGCTCCTGGGTGCCCAAATCACCTGGTCACCGCGCCAGCAGGCGACAACTTTCACACCAAGGTTCAACTCGAGTTCAACTCGAGTGACAGGACTGCACCCAAAAAAGGTCAAACAGGCTAGTAAGTTGTACCCTGCAGGCACGGTGACCAGGTGACTGGTGTACGCAGGAGCACGTGACCGCTTGTTCAACCATGTTCGATTGGGAATAAAGGAGGAACGCTGCATCGCAGCCTTTTCGGACCAAAACCAGTCGACTCAGCGTCCAAAAGACTACAACATATGGGCCAATCGCGGTCATCCGTGCTCTTATAAGAACGAAATGGCGCTTTTAGTGACATTTTGCATACAAATCCCCATCTAGTAGGGCGCAGTCACCCAGTTTCGGTGGAAGTGCGCGAGTTCGATTGGGATTCAAGTAGGAAGGGAGCGTCTCAGCTTCCTCGGACCAAGACCATTCGACTCCGCACCCCGAAGACTACAACTGGTGAAAATTTGATTTTAGGGTATACTTCCCCTTTAAGTCTTTATTGCACTCAGAAAAATAATAAGGCACCCATTTTGATTGTCCAGGGGATGGCCCGCGCCTGGTAAAAAGAATAAAGAGAGAGAAAAAGAAAAAAACAGAAAAATAATAAGGCACCCATTTTGATAGTCCAGGGGATGGCCTACGCCTGGTAAAAAGAATAAAATAAAAAAGAATCATAACAAGTACATGAATAGACCTCTAGACAAAAATGTACATGTCTAGACTTTAGTTTAAAGGGGAAGTATACCCTAAAATCAAATTTTCACCAGTTGTAGTCTTCTGGGTGCTGAGTCGAATGGTCTTGGTCCGAGGAAGCTGCGACGCTCCCTTCCTGCTTGAATCCCAATCGAACTCGCGTACTTCCACCGAAACTGGGTGACTGCGCCCTACTAGATGGGGATTTGTATGCAAAATGTCACTAAAAGCGCCATTTCGTTCTTATAAAAGCACGGATGACCGCGATTGGCCCATATGTTGTAGTCTTTTGGACGCTGAGTCGACTGGTTTTGGTCCGAAAAGGCTGCGATGCAGCGTTCCTCCTTTATTCCCAATCGAACATGGTTGAACAAGCGGTCACGTGCTCCTGCGTACACCAGTCAGCTGGTCACCGTGCCTGCAGGGTACAACTTACTAGCCTGTTTGACCTTTTTTGGGTGCAGTCCTGTCACTCGAGTTGAACTCGAGTTGAACCTTGGTGTGAAAGTTGTCGCCTGCTGGCGCGGTGACCAGGTGATTTGGGCAACCAGGAGCACGTGACCGCTTCTTCAACCATGTTCGATTGGGAATAAAGGAGGAACGCTGCATCGCAGCCTTTTCGGACCAAAACCAGTCGACTCAGCGTCCAAAAGACTACAACATATGGGCCAATCGCGGTCATCCGTGCTTTTATAAGAACGAAGTGGCGCTTTTAGTGACATTTTGCATACAAATCCCCATCTAGTAGGGCGCAGTCACCCAGTTTCGGTGGAAGTGCGCGAGTTCGATTGGGATTCAAGCAGGAAGGGAGCGTCGCAGCTTCCTCGCACCAAGACCATTCGACTCAGCACCCAGAAGACTACAACTGGTGAAAATTTGATTTTAGGGTATACTTCCCCTTTAACGGTCCTTCAAGGAAACACGTGCCTCGGCTACTACTACAGACGCTGGGTCCCTGGTGACACGGTGTGCGGATGAGGATCTTGCCCCACGAAGGCACATCACGCTAGCTCGGACTAATGCAAAGCTTAACTTGCAGCGAAGCCATGCCATCGTGACGGAATACGGCTCCTTCAGCTTGTCAGATAGCATGCTGGCAAGACGCTTGAACAGGGCCGATGCACACTTGCTAGTGCCACCAGTGGCTTACAGCACTACTGGTACGAACGTGGCGCGGTCAACCTCAAGCAGACGCTGCTCATACCTCCAGCGTTTCTCCTTTTCATGACGTGCATACACTGAGGAAACTGAGACAGCGCGATTTGAGGCGGCATAGGGGTTGAAAACCCTTATATCAAGAAAGGTGCGCTCAAATCGGCCACCCCAGATTCTGTTGGCGGCAACATCAAGACGAGCCTGATCAGCGGTCGTTGTGGACAGAAGCCGGAATTTCTCTCCGGTGACTGGATGCAGCATCGGTTCTGTGCAGAAGAAGCAGCGAGGCAGAAGAAGCTGCAGTATAACGAAAGGATTGTCAATGTTGACCGTGGTAACTTTACCCCGCTTGTCTTCACCACGGCTGGCAATGCATCCCCAGAATGCTTGCGGTTTTTGAAGCGATTATGCGCTATGCTGGCACAGCATGATGGCAAGCCCTACGGCGAGGTTATGGCCTATGTCAGATGCCGTCTGTCGTTTGCACTCCTCCGAGCTGCAGTTATGTGCATCAGAGGGGCTCGCTCTGCATACCATCGACCGGTAAATGCATTGCGCCCACTAGCCATGGCTGAGGGACGGATGTAACAGTGGTGTGTATAACCTCGCTAATGGCAGTGTCCTCAATGCTAATGGACGCGTCATGTTTTTGTTTATAATTTAAGGTGCAATTTAGCGCTGATGTGGGTATTTCTTTGCTTTTCATCATTTGGTCCTTTAAAATGAAGCGGCTTTTTATTTCCTTTTTTCTTCTTTTGCACCGAGATATTATTTCTTGCTGTTTTTTACCGGATGTGTCACGACTTTGAATTGAATTGAATTTATCGGTTCTGTGCACACACCATGCGTGACCTGACGCAGAACATCAGCCGCGAGGTGTCGAATTTCATTGTGGCGAATACTGGGGAATCCCCCAGTACTGCAGGACAAGGCATGGGTGACGTCAAAGTTACCATGGCCACATACACATCCTGATGGCAGGCGTGCTGGTGACCACCCGTACCGGAGACAGAGGGCATCTCGAAACTCCGCCTGGGACAAACGAAATCTGTAACAGTTTTCCCCTGTTCGCTATAACTTTACACTCCCTCGCACCTCATGCATCTTACGCCTGTCTATTAGCACCTTCATTAGCGCCATTGCTACATGCATACTATCACCTTTTGCATAATATAACTGGTTGAGGCACGCTCAACCAGCTCTCTTACTTTTCAAGTTCGATTAAACCTTTTACACTGGTAGCAGAGGATGGTTTCTACTCTGCTTTTGGCAGGTGTTCTGGTCGCTATGCTTACGCTCCTCGTACTCGTCGTTCGGCTGATAAACGACATCAAGACCGCTCAGCGCGTTAGCCAAGGAAACCGAACGATACATCCGAACTCGGAACCGTGGGAGCCAACACCCCGCCTTACGTTTGGAGGAGATTCCGCTACATTAAAAGAATGGACGTTTGCAATGGACATGGCCCTACGGTCGTTGGCACTCCCAAATGCGGCACAGAGGGTCCACTACGCGGCAGGATTTTTGACTGGAAACGCTCGTCTTTGGTTGATAGCAGCATTGAAAGCTAACCAAGTGTTTTCCGACTGGCCTGCTCTGAAAACGGCGCTTGGCGATGTGTACGGACCACGGCACAACGAGGAAACATCGCGTATGGGACTAATTTCCGCAGCGCAGCACGGGTCGCTGGACGCATACATTGCTGCTTTCACTCGCCTCAGCCTGCAAGTGCCGGAAATCGACCACCACACCAGAGTGCTGCTGTTCGTCAGGGGTCTAGTGCCGCACATCCAGCGACAGGTCATGCGCGAGTATCCACGTACCCTCGAGCAAGCTGTCATGGCAGCAAACACCGTGGAGCAGTCGTCAGGGCCACCGGCGTCGGGGCCACCAGCCAGTAGAGAGTCGCGCTCCGTGCCCAGCTTCCGTGGCCAGGGCCTCCGCAAGCTGACGGACCAAGAGCGTGTCCAACTGCGAGCAATGGGACACTGCTTTGCTTGCAGGAAGCCAGGCCACCTCGCTAAATACTGTACTGAGGGTCACCGGGACAGCGCTACCCAAGAAAGGGGGTGCGCTTACTGGCGACGACCCAAGCACCCACGCTGTTACCAGTCGCTAACCGGTTCGGAGCTCTGGAGGTTGAAGACGTTGCTCTCCTGGAACCTACGGAGCCGGAGACACCCATAGCTGTAGGAAATTGTCCTGTTGCAGAAGGGTGTCATGTCAGCAACGTCAGCGTCGGTAATGAACCCGAACACTACCTACTGCGCGTACAGGGAAAGATCGGCAGTCGCCGTGCAGTGATGCTGATAGATTCCGGTTCGACGCATGACTTCATTGCAGACGGTTGTTTTGTTCGAAAGCATCATCTTGACACGGATGCAAGCTCAGAAATGCTGAGCGTAACATTGGCGGACGGCTCGACCACCGAGGAACCGCAGATTTCCACACGCACGCTAAAGGTGACAGTCGGGGGCTTCAGTGAGGAACAGCACTTTACTGTGTATCCCCTGACTCGCTACGACGCTATTCTTGGCAAGCCGTGGCTTACAAGGAACAGCTCCAGCATCAACTTCCGTACGAACGAAGTTCAGTTGGACGGTGAGCCCTTTGTTGCCAAATTGCCTTCAGCTAACCCGCCGACAGCCGACCGGCCAACTGTGGAAAGCATGTTTATCAGTGGCCGACAAGCTCGTTATGCCCTGAGGAGTGGAGCAGAGGGGTTTCTTGCATGGGTCACTGCTGCAAACGAGGAGAATCGTTCCGGGCCACGACTCCAGGAATCAGAGCAACAGGACATCCAGAACCTGCTCAAGAGGTACCAGGATTTATTTCCAGACGAGCTGCCGAACGAGCTTCCACCGAAGAGACCAGTCGACCATGAAATCCAGATAGAAGATGGAGCCAGACCACCGTCTCGACCCGCCTACCGCTTGCCGAAACCAGAGATGAACGAGCTCCAGTCACAGCTGTCAGAATTACTTGAGAAGGGATTCATTGAGCCAAGTAAGTCGCCATACGGTGCACCTGTGTTTTTTGTGAAGAAGTCGGATGGTACTCTGAGAATGGTGTGCGATTGGCGAGAATTGAATAGAATTACGATCAAAAACAAAGCTTGTCTTCCTAATATTGATGACTTATTCGACACGATCCAGGGCAGTGCATATTTCTCCAAGTAGGACTTGCGGTCGGGGTACAATCAAATCAGAATTCAAGACTCGGATGTTTCTAAGACGACCATTAATACGCCGTTCGGCCACTTCCAATTTAGATTGATGGGATTCGGGCTGACTAATGCCCCGGCCACCTTTCAGTCACTCATGAACTCTATTCTGCAACCGTATCTCCGAAAATTCGTTTTAGTATTCTTGGATGACATTCTAGTTTTCAGCAAGACCTGGGAAGATCATCAGCATCATCTTCAAACAGTTCTAGAAACCCTTAGAAATAGTGCGCTGTATTGCAAACAGTCGAAATGCGAATTCGGCATGAGAAAAGTTCTCTTCTTGGGGCATAAAATCAACGGCACATCAATTTCCCCTGATCCCAAGAAGATAAGTGCTGTGGAAACATGGCCAACTCCGTCGTCAGTAACTGATGTGAGGAAGTTTCTTGGCTTTGCAAACTATTTCCGAAGGTTCATAGATCGACACTCGACCATCTCTCGTCCATTAGAAGAAATCACCGGAAAAATTCACACTTTGAATGGAGCGCTGCTAGACAGAAGGCATTCGAGTCTCTGAAATCAGCATTACTCGAGGCGCCAGTGTTGCAACTGGCCGATGTTGAGAAAAGCTTCACGGTAGAAACTGACGCAAGTGACTTTGCCGTGGCGGGTGTGCTCCTGCAGCAGGGAGAAGATATGGATTTGCATCCCGTAGCCTATTGTAGTCGGAAACTTTCAGCTGCGGAACGCAACTATACTGCGGCCGAGAGGGAAACGCTGGCTGTGGTATTTGCATTAAAGTGCTGGAGAATCTATCTCTTCCGCCACTTTGACCTGATGACAGATAATATGGGTGTTGTCTATTTACGAACCAAACCGACTCTCACCAAGCGTGAGGCAAGATGAGTAGAGTTTTAGCTGACTATGACTTTACGGTCTTTCACAAACCAGGAAAGAAAAACATTGCCGATCCGCTTTCACGCTGTCCAGATCTGTTCAGTGATTCTGGCGACTCATCCTATCCTAACATTCAGTTGAATGCCATAGAGCATACCCTAGTGATTAATCCAGACATAGCGCAGTTAATTGTCAGCGGTTACAAGTGCGACAAGGATCTTGCTCCCATTATCAGGAGACTGAAAAATTCAAGCCATGACAATCTGCACGACCGTTACCTTCTAAATGAAACACCCGGTTATCTTTATCTCAGATCTTCACCACAGAACTGGTTATGCATTCCAAAGAGTAGCAAGCTCCGACTCGCCCTGCTTCAAGAATACCATGACTGTGTGACTGCGGGGCATCCCGGTCGAGATCGCACCTATTTCAGACTCGCTAGATATTTCTATTGGCCCAGAATGGGACTGGATGTAAAGGCGTTTGTCAAGTCATGTGACGTCTGTCAACGAGTTAAGGGCGGCCAGCTAAAAACTGGTCTCTTGCAGAATTTACCAGTGCCCAGTCAGGCGTGGGCGGATACCTCGATGGATTTTATCATGGGTTTGCCTAGGACCGATACAGGTCATGATGCTATATAATTATGTATTTGTAGACCGCTTGACAAAGTGTGTACATTTAGCACCTATTTCCTCTACTATTGCAGCTAAAGGAAGTGCTGATCTGTATATTCAACATGTATTTCGACTGCATGGTTTGAGTTCTAGCATTGTATGCGATCGTGATCCAAGATGTACTGCAGCACTTTTTCAGGAACTGTTTGATCGCTTAGGAACGAAATTAGCATTTAGTACTGCCAATCACCCTCAGACAGATGGCCTAACTGAACGAGTAAACAGAATAGTAGAGGATGTGCTGAGGACTTTTGTACATCATGAGCAAGATAACTGGGATATGCTCCTACCTCTCTGTGAGTTTTCGATCAACAGCGCTACTCAATCATCTACAGGAAACACACCGTTCTTCTCAAATTACAAGTATGGTCTAAATCCCAGAGCGCCACCCAACTTCCTCAACTCTATTCAGGGAGGCAGAGATTCAGCTGATTGGTTGCAAGCAAGACAAGACGCGGTCAAGATCTCACAAGATGTGCTAGTGGCAGCTCAAGCTCGCCAGGCCTTCTATGCAGATTGGACAAGGGTCGACGGAAAGCTGAAGGTGGGAGATTTGGTAATGGTCTACCGGGATTTCCTCCTGACTCCTGAAGCTCAGGACCGACCATCCCATAAATTACGCCCCAAGGGTTTGGCCCCTTTCCTATAACCCAGGTGGTCAGCCCGAATGCCTACAAACTCAAGTTGCCTCATACCAGCCGCTGTCACCCGGTACTTAATGTGTCGGCACTCCATGCCTACGAGAAGAACGCTATTCCTAATAGGAGACAGCCTACGCCTCCGCCTATCACGGACCTTGATGGTCATACCCGCTACGTGGTGGAGAACATTCTCAGTCACCGCCGCCGGCAGAATCAGCTTCAGTACCTAGTCAAGTGGCAAGGCTACTCTCATGCCACTTGGGAGCCTGAACATTATTAATTTTGTTGGATGAATCTGGCAATGACATTGTTCCACTTCAGAAGTACAAAACCTTGGCTTTTGCCCGCTGAGTTTTGCAGTTGAACTTCTAGTTTTCACTTTACACATTTTTTGAGCTTAATACACTTTTATTTGCATGGAGTTTCAGTTGTCTTATGGTGTTACTTCAGTGCGAAGCCTTTTTTCGTCTCGCACGTGTTTGCGCTTATTGTACTCTATTCCACTTGAGCATTTGGGTTATAAGCTCCTTCCTCTCCATAGGAGGGGGATGATGTAACAGTGTTCCCCTGTTCGCTATAACTTTACACTCCCTCGCACCTCATGCATCTTACACCTGTCTATTAGCACCTTCATTGGCGCCATTGCCACATGTATACTATCGCCTTTTGCATTATAACTGGTTGAGGCACGCTCAATGAGGCTTCTTACTTTTCAAGTTCGATTAAACCTGTTACGGTTGGTCAAGAAACAAGTGATAGCAGAAGACGTTTCCATGTACCGTATCGAGATGTGTTGGGGGGAAAAGCAATAATCCGATACATTACTGAAAATGATGTAACCACAGCATATCTGACCTTCATCAACAACACACTGACATTACCAGCTGTGACTGGATACAGTGGAAAACTATAGTTAAGATTTTCAGTACTCATGATAAACCAGCTCCCATTCATCAATGATATTGTATCCACTCACAGTTGGTAATGCCAGTGTGTTGTTGATGAAGGTCGGATATGCTGTGGTTACAAAAATGGAAATGCTTCATGTGTTAATACTGTTGACTATGCTACCATCTACCCTTGGTTGTATTCGAGATCCGTTGGATAAGGATGCCCCCTGTTTGACAACAAAACCTCCTGTTGTTATCCCAAGTGAAACATCACCACCAACAGACCATATCACTATACAAACTCCTTATGATCAGACGAAGCCAGGAAACGTAGGTAATTTTCATCTGACAGACCCCAAACTCTACCTGTTATCTCTGATTATTATCCCCATAGTTGGTGCTGTCGTTCATCTCATAAAACGTTCCAGCTGTTCGATGAGTGTTGACTCTGAAAATGATCCAAGAAACTTACAAACACACCCGCCAGCAAGATTGAAATTTGATCCGATGCCATTACCAGATATGCTTGGTGGGAACAATCTACCAAGATCAACCTCAACCTTTGATGTAACTGGCACAAGAAAACGGCTTATGATAGAATAAGAATAAATGAGCAAATTTATGATCTTTATAGGAATTGCTTTTCTAGCTCTTTGTATTCAAGTAAATGGGTTGACAATCAACCAAATTAATGTTGGGAAGAAAATTCATTCTGGATTAGTGTTCCGCTTACGCATCTTAGACCACCTGATAATGTACCAGCAGCATCGGTAGCACCGCTAACAACGGGAAAACCAACAACAAGGTTAATACCAACAACACAGAGAATGATGTCAACAACGGTAGCTCCAACAACACCGACAACACCGACACCACCTACAACATCGACACCACCGACAACATCGACAGTACCGACAACATCGGGAATTACATCGGGAACATCGGGAATTACACCGACAACATCGGAAGCATCGGGAATTACATCGAGAATATCGGGAACATCGGGAATTACATCGGCAACATCAAGAATTACATCGGGAAAATCAAACAACTTGATATACCTCCTTTTCCTTCTTCTTCTCATCCCCATTCCTGCTGCTGTATTTCACAGACAAAATAGAAAATATATCAAAGAGAAAGAAGGATAAAGACCTTCACACTTTCGAAATCAACCCCCTCCTGTAAAGATGAGCAGGTGAAAAACACACCTTTCATTCCCACAAAAGAAACACTTACCGATGTGAGAGCAGGACTGAAGTCAAGTTGGAGACCACCGATTATAAAAAAAGATGAAGAAAAACAAGAAAAGATATATGAGGAAATGAACAATCCCTTAGCAAAACTAAAACAGGAAACAGTTGAGTATGCTGAAAAGATATCACGAGAGCAAGAAGATGGAGTCCGACATATCATATTGTTGATGATGAGATGGAAAATGGGTATGAGTTGCCGATTTGATGATGGTGAAATGTCTTTACAGAAAGTTGGTCCAAAGTTAGCTTACCATTATCCAGATCCTCATCCAAAGCGGGACCACCAGAAGTTGACTCAGGGACCGATCCCAATCAGTCCTCGAAGTGAGTCAAGATCGGGTTTGAGAGACCTCAGACCCTCTAATATAGATTAAATCGGGATACGTGAAAAAAGCTCAAGTTGGCTCACTAACCTCACTTCCGATTTTTGTCTGATTTCTCGGAGGGAGCAAGTTGACTCACTTTTCTGGAATTGGGGTGAGCCAACATTAGATTTGGGGGAAATCAGTGGTTGGAGGGTCTATCCCCTTTGAGAGCCGCCCCATACTTGAATGTGTAGAATTCTACACACTCGACTGTGAGAGTTCAACAGGCCGTAACTCGGTCAAAACTAACTCAAATTCAACAATCCAAATATCTACCTCGAAGAGAAAACTCTCAGCGTGCCGTAGAACCCATCCGTGACGCGCTGCGATCAACGGTTCTTGAGATAAATCGCTCGTAAGTAAGTTCAGCCGCGATCGCGGCACTTGAAAAGCGTGGGAGTGCAACGCGAAAGTAATTATTAGTTGAGAATTTTGAGACTTTTCCTCGCGCTGAGTTACTCAAATTTGCGTGGGTTTCACTGGTAGTATTTCCAAGGGTACACAGCGAAAAAATCGAAACTCTGCGATCAAGAAAAATGAAAATGCTGGAGCAGGACGAAATTGCACGCATTTCAAGCAGTTTTCGCTAGTTCGCTGCTCTCCGGCGCTGGAGATATGGCGTCCTGGTCATCATGCGTGACCTCAGTCTCTTCCTCTCGCGGAGACCTTTCCAGGAACCCCAAGATTGTGAAGATTGAGTGAGTAGAACTGAACTTACGTCCCAAAGAACATGAAAATATGCAGAATTTTGAAATTTTCAATCGGCTCTCAAAGGGGGGGGGAGAGACTTGAGAGATTGGCCCGATAGGGCCGATCGAAAAAGACTCCATTTTGGCTCACCGTCAGGTGAGCCAGAACCCCCTCCCCTATAAAACTAGTGTACATG
Source organism: Sycon ciliatum (assembly GCF_964019385.1). Taxonomy (NCBI): domain Eukaryota; kingdom Metazoa; phylum Porifera; class Calcarea; order Leucosolenida; family Sycettidae; genus Sycon; species Sycon ciliatum. The sequence goes on from NC_088652.1 coordinate 17,366,379, forward strand.
TCGCGGAGTTTTGGGGACTACCCGTCACTATCTCGTCCGCCCCTGGATACCTGATGAAGGCTGATTCTCTTGCATCTTCTGCTGCATGACTGTACTGTATCTGGGTGAGAAAGAACTTTGAAGAAGACGAGTTCGAGCATACAATACTGTATTGCCATGATTTATACCCTGCTTTTTATTGAAATCACTATCTGCATGACCTCCGAAACCTTTACCATGCAGACCACCAGCACTGATCAGGTGCATTGTACACAATTGTGTAACATACATACTAGAACTGTGGTACAATCATATATTTATGCTTCTACCTACGAAAGGATGCAAAATTATGCTCCAAATTTTAAACCACCAAATTATGCCAATAATTATGCTGACATAATCCGCCGGTTCCTATCGCCTATGGAGGGGGGTTCCAAACTTTCCATAATACCAAATCTGTAAAAGACGTGATGAGCAATAGGTGAGCAAAGAAAGAGAAAAAGACATAGTCTAGGGCAGAGCTCTGCGCTTGAGCATATGATTGTAAGCGTTCAGAATTGGGATAATACATGTTAATGATGAAAAGTGTGCCAGACATTAGCTTCTAAAGAATACGATGTGTTGCTACGTATTCAACGGAATTCCACTGCAGTGAAACCAATGCTAGTAGAACTGTTTGTGTAGTTCTTGCTTTAATTCGCTTAATTAAACTGGTCAAGGAGGTGATCTTAGGGGGAAGACAATCCCAGAGGGTGCTGTATTTATGGAAAAAGAGATTTGAACAGCGCTGTCCATGGTTTGTCAATTGTATCAGCTTGTTGGGATGTCGTGCACTGGTTGTGATATGTATACCAAAATTACATAAGTAATGGGGATAGAAATTAACGTTCTTGAAGAGAAGGACAAGAGAGATGTGATGCCTTCTATAATGAAAAGACTCTAGAAAACATACCAAAGTTATGCATCCGCACGCAACAGACAATGTAGTAGATCGTTGCCATGATGTGGACTGGGACTGGGACTGGGACTGGGAGCTTTGTGGAAGTACAAGACAATAATATGCGAGAGGAATACCAAA